>NC_079198.1:16675485-16955485 GCF_029499605.1 Hyla sarda | reverse complement strand
GGTATAATTATATACCTATAACCAAGGCCTAGGTACAATGCCAAAGTGCCTTGACCTGGCAATATTTAGATGGTTAGGAACGTGCCTCAGTTTCTTGCTCCTTGCTTGTCTACCCCCTATATCATTGGTCTCCAAAATGTGGACCCCCGATTCTTGCAAAACTACAACTCCCAGCATGCCCGGACAACCGTTGGTTGTCCGGGCATGCTGGGAGTTGTAGTTTTGCAACAGCTGGAGTCCACCGTTTGGAGACCACCACCCTATATACTCAAGAAGATATACACTATATATGCTCCAACATTCTGCCCAAAAAAATAATAGAACAGCAGGACCTGCTTACAATCTAGTGCAGTGGTTTCCAAATTATGGACCACCAGATGTGGTAAAACTACAATTCCCAGCATGCTTGGACAGCCTTTGTCAATCAGGGTAGATACCGGGCAAAGGACGGCATTGCTACCTAGACTGCCAGTATACAGTAAAGCTGTGTATATTGTGGTGGGATAAAAGCGTCCAGCACTCACCGATACTGGGATCTCCAGTATGTCTTCATTCCACAAGACAACGTTGCAGGAAGGCTGCTTGTGGACACACCTTTGAGTGCCCCGGTACATCCACAAGTAGCCTTCCTGCAACTTAACGGAGTGAAAATATACCGAACATCCCAGTATTGGTGAGTGCCGCCATGCCACTCTTATTTTGCAAATTGTAAAAAGTTGCAGTTTTTTTTTTGTTTACTTTTTTTTTTTTTTTACAAACCTCAGTTTTACGCAAAACAATTTGACTTTTCTAACTTTACTCCCAAGTGGGCAGAACTTGGTATAAAGTGGGTGTGAAAGGAGGCGTGGCTTCATGCAACGCTACATTTTCTTAAAATGAATGCTACAGAGCTAGAATATATTGTTGGAAAGATCTACACTAGCTAGGAAGCATGGCGCATGGGCCACTTAACTGCCTGACAGACAAATTAATTAATAATACATTTAAATAATAATAAATAAATTAAAGAGGTATTCTGCTCCCAGATAACTTATTTCCTATCTACCGGATAGGGGATAAGTGTGTGATTGGGGGGTGGGGGGGGGGGGGGGTTTGGTGGGGGCAGCGGGTGCCGGGGTCCAGCCTCTGGGACCCCCTGTGATCTAATGCCTCGGTAATCAGCATGCACGAAGCTCCCTGTCGGATCACTGGTGACCACAGTCGAAGCTGGGGCCGTCATGCCCCACCATATATCTCTATGGACAATATGAAGCTACACAAACGCTGTATCTCCATCTCTCCCATAGACACAAATGGTGGGAGCACGATGACCGCGGCCGCTCCGAAGCTTAGCACAGCCTATTATTATTTATAATAGTTTATATTTATATTATATTCTGAATATTATTTTTTATATATTTTTTTTATTATATTTTATATATATATTTTTTTTTTATTATTATTATTTTTATTTTATATATATATATATATATATATATATATATATATATATATATATATATAAAAATATTATATATATATCATACATAGAAAGACAAAAAGGTACCCGCACTCACCGCGAGGAAACAGCAGACCGACCTCTATGGCATCTCGGACAGATCCGACTTCAGGCTGACAGTAGGGCACTCAGAGTGGAGGCGACTGCCGGCAAAGTTTCGCGCAGATCGTGCTTCTTCCGGCTTCCGAGCCCCCTTGCTGACAGGCCAGAGATCACGGTAGTCCCAGCGGTCGGACATCTCCCCTGCAATCAGACATCTCATCCCCTATCCTTTGGATAGGGAATAAGAGGTCTAGGACCAGAGTTCCCCTTTAAGCAAATTAATTGATAAATTACCCCATATTAGTCCCAATCCTCTGCGTTTCCACAGCAAAATCTGCAACATTCTCATTGAATTGGGGGGGAAATATGAAATAAATCTGTAGCAGATCCAACACCTATAACTTTGGGTAGGGTCACGTTGCAGATTTTTTTCAAATCTTATGATTTATTTTTTATTTATTTTTTACACAGGAATTTCACTACAAAAATTCTGCAGCATTTCTGCTCCCCTAATGCCCCCTTAAATAGTCAGCAATAGAATTAAAGGGGTATTCCAGGAAAAAAAAAACATTATTTATTTTTAATATCAACTGGCTCCAGAAAGTTAAACAGATTTGTAAATTACTTCTATTAAAAAAATCTTAATTCTTTCAATAATTATCAGCTGCTGAAGTTGAGTTGTTGTTTTCTGTATGGCAACAGTGCTCTCTGCTGACATCTCTGCTTGTCTCGAGAAATGCACAGAGTAGAAGAGGTTTGCTATGGGGATTTGCTTTTAAACTGGGCGGTTCCCGAGACACGTGTCATCAGAGAGCACTTAGAGACAGAAAATAACAACTCAACTTCAGCAGATCATAAGTACTGAAAGGATTAAGATTTTTTTAATAGAAGTAATTTACAAATCTAATAAAAACCTATAGCTTATGCCTCTAGGACCTCACCAATGGTGCATAATGGTGTGGACAAAGATAAATATAACAGCGTTTATTCAAAAATTGCTTTTAATTCAGATATAAAATGTAATATATATATATATATATATATATATATATATATATATATATATAAATAAAATAGTAGCAAAATATCACATTATACTGGCATTTATCTAAAGAAGATCTCACTGGGCCCTAGTGAGGTATCAAAGAATATGTGAATAAATTAATATTTAAATAAGTCCATGAATCTGCAGATAAAAAAAATATAAAAATAAAAATACCAATAAAAAAATAATTCCGTGAAAAATGTATGGATTTGTAACAAAATGATTGTAACGTAAAGTCAATGAAAAAATTATTAAAAGGTTGATGAATGAATGATACAGAGTATCTCTCACCACTGCTTCTGGCTTGGTCTGTTGTTGTAGATGGGTCGCAGCCTTATGACCCTCATGTGCCCCAATGGAGATTTACCTAAGGGAGATCTACCTATCTGTGCCCCCCTTCCACCCATTGGGGCACATGAGGATCATAAGGCTGCGACCCATCTACAACAACAGACCAAGCCAGTGGTGAGAGATACTCTGTATCATTCATTCATCAACCTTTTAATAATTTTTTCATTGACTTTACGTTACAATCATTTTGTTACAAATCCATACATTTTTCACGGAATT
Source organism: Hyla sarda (assembly GCF_029499605.1). Classification (NCBI taxonomy): domain Eukaryota; kingdom Metazoa; phylum Chordata; class Amphibia; order Anura; family Hylidae; genus Hyla; species Hyla sarda. The sequence goes on along the minus strand of NC_079198.1, from coordinate 16,952,330 downwards.
ATTTTTTTATTGGTATTTTTATTTTTATATTTTTTTATCTGCAGATTCATGGACTTATTTAAATATTAATTTATTCACATATTCTTTGATACCTCACTAGGGCCCAGTGAGATCTTCATTAGATAAATGCCAGTATAATGTGATATTTTGCTACTATTTTATTTATATATATATTACATTTTATATCTGAATTAAAAGCAATTTTTGAATAAACGCTGTTATATTTATCTTTGCCCACACCATTATGCACCATTGGTGAGGTCCTAGAGGCATAAGCTATAGGTTTTTATTAATTTACATTATTGTTGCCGGTGGGGTCCGGCTTTAGCTTCAATTGCCTCGGTCCTTCTGTTGTGAGCTGCACCTTATTTTTAAGTAATTTACAAATCTGTTTAACTTTCTGGAGCCAGTATATATATATATATATATATATATATATATATATATATATATATATATATAAAAAATTTTTCCTGGATAACCCCTTTAACAAGCACACTTGGCGAGGCTGAACATTCATGCTACTAAGGGAGGAGGTGAGATCTTTTTGAGCCAAAAATTGGTTGATCGTCAGTAGCTTACGCTACTGACGATCAACCAATTTTTGGCTCAAAAAGATCTCACCTCCTCCCTTAGTAGCATAAATCGGGACACGCAGAGGACACAGAAAGATGTATTTTCCCAATCAATCCTATTATGGCTCATCCCATTGTCATAAATGGCGTATAATCTCATAATAGACAGTCTCTCTGGTATGTGCATTGTTGATATGAATGGGGCTCCTGGCTGGGCGCAGACTCCATCTTGAGCGAGCTTGCTTATTATTTACAGAAATGTCACAACAGCATTGACTGCAGTCTGCTTGTCATAGTAACTAAGAGTTATACCGAGCGATCAGAGCTGCTCCCAGTGCTCCCACCATTAGGTGCAGTTAGACAGCTGTGCTTAAGCGAGTCTGAGAATGGCAATGGGAGAGGGAAGGAGGAGGCGAATTCAGCACCACGGACAGAACCTGATATAATGTGCTTTAACAAGCTGCCGGAGCGGCATACCCGGTAATTAAAGGGTTAACATTATATCCCCCCCCCCCATACACGCTTCTGTATGCTATATACTCCCCGTCTCCCACATGTCTGGCAGTTTGTCACCAGAACATGTTATTTCTCTACACATCCCCCAATAATAGTCAGACGCGCTCCCGCCTTCCCTATAGTCAGCTCATTGCCATTACTATCCACACACACATTTCCAATTATCCTTTTTATTGTGATGCGCACAAACATGGCTGGAACAACCATAAAAATGGATGATGTTACTGATAGAATGCAGGGCTTTTCAATAAAATGCTGAAAATAAGAGGGATACTGTCAACAAGTAGGGTATTAGGCTCCTGATGATGCCTACAAAACTGGAAGATTCCTTCTTTTTCCATACACTGTGCTAGGTTTGTGCAAAGAATTCCCCATGGAGACCCCACAAAGATTTCCTCATACCATGGAGTACACCACAAACAATTCCCCATACCATGGAGTGCGCCACAAAGAATTCCCCATACCATGGAGTACATCACAAAGAATTCCTCATACTATGGAGTACACCAGATAGAATACCCCATGCCATGGAGTACACCAAAAATAATTCCTCATACCATGGAGTACACCAGAAAGAATTCCCCATACCATCGAGTGCACCACAAAGAATTCCCCATACCATGGAGTACATCACAAAGAATTCCCCATACCATGGAGTACATCACAAAGAATTCCTCATACCATGGAGTACACCAGAAAGAATACCCCATACCATGGAGTACACCAGAAAGAATTCCACATACCATGGAGTACACCAAAAATAATTCCTCATACCATGGAGTACACCAGAAAGAATACCCCATACCATGGAGTACACCAGAAAGAATACCCCATGCCATGGAGTACACCAAAAATAATTCCTCATACCATGGAGTACACCAGAAAGAATTCCCCATACCATGGAGCACACCACAAAGAATTCCCCATACCATGGAGCACACTACAAAGAACTCCCCATACCATGGAGTACACCAAAAATAATTCCCCATACCATAGAGTACACCAGAAAGAATTCCACATACCATGAAGTACACCAGAAAGAATTCCTCATGCCATGGAGTGCACTACAAAGAATTCCCGATACCATGAAGCACACCACAGAGATTTCCTCATACCATGATGAACACCACAAAGAATTCCCCATACTATTGATCACACCACAAATAATTACCAAAACCATGGAGTACACTACAAAGAATTCCCCATACCATGGAGCAGACCACAAAGAATTCCTCACACCAGGGAGCAAATCCCAGAATTCCCAATAGAGAATACAACAAAGAATTCCCTATACCATGGAGCACCTCAGCTGGTGCTGGTCTGCGTCTCAGGTAGCCATGGCAACAGCCCTGGGAGTCATAGGGTCGTTTATCATGCTCTGACATGGCCCTTCTGCCTGCACCTTGACCATTTTTCTGTCAAGCTCATTGTATACTTTGCCACTGTACAGGTTTGACCCACTTCTTGCTTCCTGACATTGCCGTTGCCATGTGTGTTTTTGGACCTCTGCTCTATCTTGGTTTTGATGCTGGCCCGCCTAACTTTGCTTAATCTATCAGTTTGCATTGTACCTGTTTTGTGTTCCCTGCAGTGGCGGATCCAGGGGGGGGGGGGCAACAGGGCCATTGCGCCCCCCCCCCCAGATTAATTTCCTTCTTCACATTCATATACACTGTAAATGGCTGAAGGCTGTATGTCTGTGGGGGCCGCTGCCTCCCTAATGTGGGGGGAACTAAACTGCCAACCTAATGTGGGGGAACTATACTGCCAATCTAATGTGGGGGGAACTATGCTACCAACTTAATGTGGGGGAACTATACTGCCAACCTAATGTGGGGGAAACTATGCTGCCAACCTACCTAATGTGGCCGAACTATACTGTCAATCTAATGTGGGGGAACTATGCTGCCAACCTAATGTGGGGGAACTATGCTGCCAACCTAGTGTGGGGGAACTATGCTGCCAACCTAGTGTGGGGGAACTATGCTGCATACTTCAAGGGATACTCCACTATGGGGATTGTGAAGTCACAGCCATGCCCCTTGTGATGTCAAGCCATGCCCCTTGTGATGTCAAGCCACGCCCCCTCAATGCAAGTCTTTTGGAGGGGGCGTGTTGACCACCACACGATACTCTGATAGTGCCCCTCCTGAGACTAGACTCTGGATCCGCCCTTGGTTCCCTGGTGTGTTCCTTTGTTAACCCTTTGTGTCTTGACCTGTTCCCTGACCTCTGTACTGTATTGAGTGTTTCTTAAACCTCACTGCTTCCTGCACCGTAGGGACCTACACTGTTGTTAAAGCCATCCTATTAAGGAGGTGGTTACCCCAAAAGGCAGAGGTTGCATGTATCCCTGCTCAACAAGACAATTTCTTTTGGAGTCTGGAGGTTCCTTAGCCTCGTTTTACCCCCTTCTCCCTCCCCGGCTATATAACCTAACATTAATGGGGATCAGTCCTAATTCTGATTATCATGACACAAAAAAAGAGTTCATTCCAGAGTCAGAATGTCATCTCCAGTCTTATCAACCATCTACAAAGTGGCCTTTATCAAATAAATATATGCACATCTCTATGACCCAATGGTACCAGTTGACCAGGAAGACTACAGTGACCCCCCCCCCCTGTCTTCAAAAGTGCTTCATTACTGAACCCACTATATAACTTCATATGTATCCAGCACAATAGACCAAATAGTTAGACCTCATGTACATGGCCCGTACCCTGTATGGCAGTACCCTACCAAAGGTGCCTCCATGAGCAACAGAGAATAGCTCCATAATTTGTCATACAGTGGTCTTTTTGCAATTTTTTGTTTTTCGCTGAACCCATTGGGCAACTGAAGACATGCAGACGTGTAGCATGGGTGCTGGATTATGAATCTATACTCGAAGGACCGGTCCTTTCACCATGTGAATGAGGCCTATGTGCAGCGGTCAAGTCCCTAGAAGAAAAAGTGTGGGAACTCTTCTGATGGGAACAGTGTTCCTGCTGTGGAAAAAAGTACAGGAACGCCATTCCCATGCGTTCATGCAGGACTCGAGCCCTGCTTGCGCACAGGGTATACACCACTGTTCCCCAGCCAGGGTGCCTCCAGTGGTTGCAAAACTACAACTTCCAGTACGCCCGGACAGCCTCCGTGCAAGCGAGAAAGACGCCAATCAACCAACCCGCGCGCAAGGACAGCTGCCGCCTCCGCCTGTCCGGGTGTGCTGGAAGTTGTAGTTTTACAACCACTGGAGGCATTACGGTTGGAAAACACCAACCTACACAATCCCGTTCAAAATGTGGAAGCGAGAAAGACGCCAATTAACCAACCCGCGCGCGAGGACACCTGCCACCTCCGGCTGGCCGGGCGTGCTGGAAGTTGCAGTTTTACAACCACTGGAGACATTATGGTTGGAAAACACTGACCTACACAATCCCGTTCGAAATGTGGAAGCGAGAAAGACGCCAATTAACCAACCCGCGCGCAAGGACAGCTGCTGCCTCCGCCTGTCCGGGCATCCTGGAAGTTGTAGTTTTACAACCGCTGGAGGAATTACGGTTGGAAAACACCAACCTACACAATCCCGTTCGAAATGTGGAAGCGACAAAGACGCCAATTAACCAACCCGCACGCGAGAACAGCTGCCGCCATTTACCCGGCAGTCGATGTAATTTGCATGCTAACAAACGGGATGATATAATTGGCGCACAATCACATCATTAATCCTCCCGTACATCTGCAACGTACTTAGTGAATTACCTGAATATAGTTTTGCTTGTTTTTTTTACGGAGCAGGTCCTTATTTCCTACCATTTTCCCTTTAAAATAAAGCGCCCATTGCCCGGCTCGGTCTTTCCACGCTAGCGCCATGCAAATGACTGATGTTTATTTCAAGTAAGTAAAGCAGGTAGGGATGGGCTGCTCCGTTTTGTCATCCTGGTGGTGAGCCGGAGCCTGCGGGGACTTTTTACTGTGTTTAGCTAATCTCCTCGGCTGATTCGATGTATTGCCAGGCACATTGTTTTCACTGGCCTTTTATTTGCACAGTAAATCTCAACACAGCATCAGCCATAAGGACTGGAAATGTCTGACAGGACGGAGTTTAGAAGAAAGAAAAAAAAGAAATGCTAAAAATAAACGTGACATGGTTATTTCCATCTTTTCGTCGGGAAAAAGAAAAGTTCAAGTTTATTAACTCATCAAGGGCCGAGTGAAGGCAAAACATCGGTGGTCAGTGGAAGCAAAACTACTACTCCCAACATGGCAAGAGCTAACCAGCTGAGGTAGCAGTCGCACCGGGGGCCCTGGTCCTAAGGGGGCCCCAAAGCACATCAGCCCCCCTAAGAGACCAGTATTATAATTGGCACATGGGGCCTTGTTTCAGATTTTGCATCAGGGCCCAGAAGCTGCAGGTTACGCCTCTGGTCATGGGCCATATGTTGGACGCCATTGATATACAGTATGTAAATGTATAGAGCTATATAGGACTTCCTGTCTGCTTTTGTTACTGACCTATAGTAGGGGGGGGGGGGAGATGTGAAAAGTTGTATTGGCCTTTCCAGTGGGCAAGACCCCCATACAACTACCCAGCAATGGAACAGAAGAAACCGATGAGGATATGTTCAGTATCACATGTGTATATGGATGTATGGGTTAGAAAGTTATGGCCCATGTGATATATAGACAGATGGATAGATAGATAGATAGATAGATGATAGATAGATAGATATGAGATAGATAGATATGAGATAGATAGATAGATATGAGATAGATGGATAGATATGAGAAATAGATAGATCGATAGATATGAGATAGATATATAGATAGATATGAGAGAGAGAGAGAGAGAGAGAGAGATGAGATAGATAGATAAAGGATATCACTGCAGCACACAGTCCATAAAGTGCAAAAAGGGGAGTTTATTCCATAAAAAGACAAGTGTTACAAAAAAGTGACGTTTCAGCTGGCTGCTTGAGAATGGCTGGGTGAGCCAGCAGAAATGTCGCTTTTTTGTAACAATTGTCTTTTTATGGAATAAACTCCCCTTTTTGCACTTTATGGACTGTGTGCTGCAGTGATATCCTTTATCTATCTATCTCATATCTATCTCTCTCATATCTTTTTATCTCATATCTTTCTATCTATCTCATATCTATCTATCTCATATCTATCTCTCTATCCATCTCTATACCTGTTAATTGACGTGTATAAATCTCAACTTATTCTGTATGTGTTCATTTGTACAGTGGGGATCATAAAGTTTGGGCACCCCAGGTAAAAATTTGTATTAATGTGCATAAAGAAGCCAAGGAAAGATGGAAAAATCTTCAAAAGGCATCAAATTACAGATTAGACATTCTTATAATATGTCATCAAAAGATAGATTTTATTTCCATCATTTACACTTTCAAAATAACAGAAAACAAAAAAATGGCATCTGCAAAAGTTTGGGCACCCAACAGAATTTATAGCATGCACTGCCCCCTTTGCAAAGCTGAGACCTGCCAGTGTCATGGATTGTTCTCAATCATCATCTGGGAAGACCAGGTGATGTCAATCTCAAAGGTTTTAAATGCCCAGACTCATCTGACCTTGCCCCAACAATCAGCACCATGGGTTCTTCTAAGCAGTTGTCTAGAAATCTGAAACTGAAAATAGTTGAAGCTGGAGAAGGCTATAAGAAGATGGCAAAAGGTTTTCAGATGTCAATATCCTCTGTTCGGAATGTAATTAAGAAATGGCAGTCATCAGGAGCAGTGGAAGTTAAAGCAAGATCTGGAAGATCAAGAAAAATATCAGACAAAACAGCTCGCAGGATTGTGAGAAAAACTATTCAAAACCCACGTTTGACTGCACAATCCCTCCAGAAAGATCTGGCAGACACTGGAGTTGTGGTACACTATTCCACTATAAAGAGATACTTGTACAAATATGGTCTTCATGGAAGAGTGAACAGAAGAAAACCTCTTCTACGTCCTCACCACAAAAATCTGCATTTGAACTTTGCAAATGAACATATAGACCAGCCTGATGCATTTTGGAAACAAGTTCTGTGGACCGATGAGGTTAAAATTTAACTTTTTGGCCAGAATGAGCAAAGGTACGTTTGGAGAAGAAGGGGAACAGAATAAGCATGGGGGTGGATCAATCATGCTTTGGGGTTGTATTGCAGCCAGTGGCACATGGAACATCTCACGAGTAGAAGGAAAAATTGATTCAATAAAATTTCAGCAAATTTTGGATGCTAACTTGATGCCATCTGTGAAAAAGCTGAAGCCAAAGAGAGGATGGCTTCTACAAATGGATAATGATCCTAAACACACCTCGAAATCCACGGGGGATTATATCAAGAGATGTAAACTGAAGGTTTTTACCATGGCCTTCACAATCTCCTGACCTCAACATAATTGAAAATCTATGGATAGACCTTAAAAGAGCAGTGCGTGACAGACAGCCCAGAAATCTCAAAGAACTGGAAGACTTTTATAAGAAAAATGGGCAAAGATACCTCAAACAAGAATTGAAAGACTCTTGGCTGGCTACAAAAACATTTACAAGCTGTGATACTTGCCAAAGGGAGCAGTACAAAATATTAACTCTGCCGGGTGCCCAAACTTTTGCAGATGACATTTTTTTTATTTTCTGTTATATTGAAAGTGTAAATGATGGAAATAAAATGTAACTTTTGTTGACATATTATAAGAATGTTGAATCTGTAATTTGATGCCTTTTGGAGATTTTTCCATCTTTCCTTGGCTTCTTTATGCACATTAATACACATTTTTACCTGGGGTGCCCAAACTTTTGATCCCCACCGTAAATGTTTTCTATATTTAGATATGTGTGTTCGTAGCTCCATAAGTTTATGTTATTTATGACTATGTATGATGTGTATGTATATTTCTTGAAGTACCGTATCATAAAAACACTCTCTTCTAGAAACAGTATCACACCTGTCCATGGGTTGTGTCTGGCATTGCAGCTTAGCTCCATTGAAGGGAATGGGAAAGAACTGCAATACCACATGTGACCTGCGCACAGGTGTGGTGCTGTTTTGGAAAGAGAAAAGCATTCATGTTTTCCTAATTCTGTACAACCCCTGATTTACTTCAGTCTGTGGCTGTGGTCCTCACTCCCTTCATCATCAATACCTGTACTTTGTCGAGGGCCTTGGTGGAAACCGCGTCCAATGACCCCATATTGTCATTGTACCACCACATCTACACACAGACCCTAGAGAACATGTATTATTCTCCATGCTGGGTGAACAACAGGAAACATTTTACACAACATAGATGGATCCTCTGGACATTGGTTTTAATCCCTGATCCCTGTTCGACTTGTTTGGATAGACAGGTCAATTTATTGACAGATGAAGATAAGCGGCCGGCAGAGACCACTGGCGCCAACTTATCTCCATATGAAGGATAAAACAGATATAAAAATCCAACCTAGAGGGAAGACATCTTGGGATCGTCTGGCAGAGACCAGCCGACCTCATCAAAAACTTTAAGATCTACCAACCATTATCTAATACAGTGTATCTCAACCAGGGTGCCTCCAGCTGTTGCCAGAGACATATCTAGTGTTCCTTGTGCCCTTGGCAAGGTGATGTATCGGCGTCCCCCCGCACCCCCCCCCCCCCCCCCCCCACACACACACACACACACATGGATTAGATACTGGCTTCCCCATATGGATTAAATACCTTGCCCCCCCTATATGAATTAAATACTGTCATGGTGGGATATTTGCCTCGACCAGGGGCTCCTCACAGGATTTCAGACAGAGGAGAGAAGAATAATCAGAAGAGTTGTCCAAGAGCCAAGGACACTTGTGGAGCTTCAAAAAGGATCCGGAATTAGCAGGAACTATTGTCTAATAGAAAACAGTGTTCAGTGAAAAAAATGTTGACGTGTTCAATACTTCTTTCACCCACTGTATGTATGTTCCAGAATAACTTCAAAAAGTCTGGAGATATTAAATGGGTACTCCGGTGGAAAACTTTTATTTATTTTTTTTTTTTTTATTCAACTGGTGCCAGAAAGTTAAACAGATTTGTAAATTACTTCTATATAAAAATCTTAATCCTTCCAGTACTTATTAGCTGCTGAATACTACAGAGGAAATTCTTTTCTTTTTGGAACACACGTGTTTGCAGTTTGAGAGTAACGGGATAAGGAGATGTAACGGAAATCCCTTGCAAGACTCCTGATCCCATTATTCTTCAGCTGCAGAGATTGCCCAGGAGTTTTAAACATCCCGCTGCCGGACCAACATCATGGTAAAGTATGATTTATCTGTCCCGCAAGCAGGTGCATAGAACAGTTAGTGTGAGGTCAGATAGAGGTACAAAACAGGTAGGCACAAGGCATAGACAAGAACCTCTACATTATTCTCTAATGATAGTCTATGCTGCACTATATAAGCAAAAAATCATAATAATAACAATTCTGCAGTGCTGTTTTACAGCTACAAGATTCATATTTCCTCTACAGTAAGTTATGCCACTATGTTGCCCAGAAAGTGAAGGGTCCTGCACTGAGATGCGCTTCCCCCAGGCAAAGGTTCCCAGTTTAGAAAGTCTATGCTGGAGGCGACACCAGTCCATCACTTTTACCTTCCATAGGACTTACAGCATTTCCCATCTTGGAAGATAGAGAGAGAGAGAGGTTGAAGTTGAAGATAATTGCTGTAAGCACTGGCATACCTAACGTACTTTTCGCCGTATAAGACGCACTTTTTCTTCCCCAAAACTGGGGGGGGGGGAAAGTTGGTGCGTCTTATACGGCAAATACATGTCATATCGCGGCGGTCCCTGCGGCCATCAAAGTGACACTAACCCGGCTGCTTAGTCGGGCTGTTCGGGACCGCCGCGGTGAAATCGCGGCGTCCTGAACAGCTTACAGGACACCCAGAGGGACCTTACCTGCCTCCTCAGTGTCTGCTCCGTGCCGGGATCCCCTGCATGGCCGGCGCTCTCCTTCGTCGACATCAAGTCGTCGCGCACGCCGTCCCGTCATTCAATCGGAGCGGCGTGCGTAGCGACGTGATGGCGGCGATGTTCCGGAGCGATGGGGACACCCCGGGGATGCGGCGACAGCGATGGAGCGACATCCAGGGCAGCGGTGACAAGCGGTGACGGGTCCGGAGCGGCGGGGACACGCGAGTATTACCTCCTATACCAGTGGTCTTCAATCTGCGGACCTCCAGATGTTGCAAAACTACAACTCCTGGCATGCCCGGACAGCCAACAGCAGTATACGGGCCAAAACGGAGCCGACCGGTGGCATCGTTTCACTCCGGTTGGCTCATAGACATAGAGATTAAATACGGTTCCCGTATACGGCTGAGTGCGGGCACCGCGATTCCCCCCAGCCGTATACGGGAACCGTAAGTACAAAACGTGGTGTGAACCCAGCCTTAAAACAGTCTCCTGCTTCCAGTGGCAGCTGCGACCTAATACTTACTGCATCTGTCCGCTCCTCCCTGTATGAGGCTCTTACACGCAGCAGCACAGTGAAGCGATTAACTGCCAAACATCGGGCTGTGTATGGGATGGCAGAGGACCTTCGATGATGTCATTACCATGTGATCGGTCACATGGGTGGGAGGAGCCTGACTGCTGTGCTTTGGAGGCCCAGGAAGAAGTTCCTGTGTAGGGGAATATGTATCATGAGAAGGTAACCCAGCGTTTCCCAACCAGGGTGCCTCCAGCTGCTGCAAAGCTACAACTCCCAGCCGAAGGCTGTCCGGGCATGCTGGGAGTTGTAGTTTTGCAACAGCTGGAGGCACCCTGGTTGGGAAAAACCGAGGTAACCTATAGTACATTCACACTCACACACAAATAACTATGAAGGGAATTTATCAAAGCTGCTAAGTGACTTTTTTTTTTGCATATTTTATGCACATAAATTGTCGCATGTGCACCAAAGAAACTTTTCGTGCGACTTTTTGAGGGTAAGCAAGTTTTGTTAAAATTCCTAGGTAAGCAAGCTTTCAATTTTTCACTTTGCAGTAGTAGTGAATTTTTTGTTGCGACAATATGGGGTCATTGGACGCGGTTTCCACCAAGGCCCTCGACAAAGTGCAGGTCGCAAAAAAAAAAGTCGCACGGAACTAAAAAATACCGCAAAGCAAATAAAATTCTGTGTTTATATCTGTGTTTTCCAACCAGGTTGCCTTCAGCGGTTACAAAACTACAACTCCCAGCATGCCCGTAGAGCCGACGGCTGTCTGGGCATGATTGTAGTTTTGCAACAGCTGGAGAAACATTGTTTGGAAAACACTGCACTATAACACTGCATTTAACATGCACCCTATTTCCCATTTTTTTAAATAAAATAAAATGTATTGCCGCGTGCGTAACTGTCCAAACTATTACAATATAACGTTAAATAACGGAACCGTATAGAGAACCGTATGCACTGACCTAACATTGTAAACCGTATGTCAAACGTATCATCCGGTTTAGTCCATTTTGCGTCTTATACAGTTTTGTCCGTTTTTTTTTTACCTGTACCCAAAACCGTAGTCTACCACGTTTTTTGGTCTGGGGGAAAAACTGCATTAAACCGTATACGTGTTTTTTTAACATGGGAGTCAATGGGAACCGTACAGAACCGTATGTGCGTACTGTTCCATACAGTTTTCACCATATGGTTTTTCACTTTGCACAGTTTTTTTTTCTTGGAATTTCAATCAAACAAGTGAAACTTTATTTAAAATGGATTGAAAAGTTAAAAGCGTATACGTTTTTTTTCTTAAAAAACAAATGCAACTGGACATCATTTTTCAAACCATATACGGGTTAAAATTTTTACACACGTTTTGATACAGTTTAGTCCGGTTTTGAGGAATCAGATTTTTCATCAAAAACCTGATACGGGAACTGTATTGCAAAAACGTGGTGTGCATGCACCCTTAGTAGTGTTGAGCGCGAATATTCGAAATGCAAATTTTTTACGCGAATATCGGCACTTCGCTAATATTTTGAATATAGTCATATATATTCGGAATGAAGAATATTTTTGATGATGCCATGATTAAGGACCATATGGTTTGAAACGCGTCGGCATTTCTGCTATGCTTTTATCCTTTTTGGTTTTCACCTAGTTTTTAAACATGTGAATAAAATTTTGGACTTTTAACTATTCTTTTTGGGAGCTGGATTCTGTTCTTTTTTGTCAAGCATTATTCACTCCAAGTATGCGGTTGGACGTCAATTCCGTGCTTCCTTAAAACATCTGAAGTCTTCCCATACAAGTTTTCATATGGCGGTGAGCTGGTTTTTTCTACATTGACTTTTTTTGTTTTGATGTTCCTCAATGCCTCGCTTCCCCAGTTTAGGTCCATCTTCTTGTTTGTCTACCCCCTATTTCAGTGGTCTGCAAACTGTGGACCTCCAGATGTTGCAAAACTACGACTCCCAGCATGCCCGGACAGCCAACGGCTGTCCGGGCATACTGGTAGTCGTAGTTTTGCAACATCTGGAGGTCCGCAGTTTGGAGACCGCTGACGTTAGGAATCACAAATTTCGACGGTCATCTATGGTGGATCCAATCTGTCTAGTCAGCGCTCTACTTTACACATTACAAAAATAACGTTTTCTATTATTTTTGTCTTTATTTTAATCTGTCACCACAACGAGATGGGAAATTGTAACTTTTTTTTGTTCCTTTCCGCTACAACGTTATAGTTCATTAAATCAGGTTGTTAATCCCTTCCGCATCTTCCCTTACCCAAAATGACAACCATCCTCGAACGCCTAGAGACAAACTAGACGTTTCCGCCGCGCTAAAACAAAAAAGGTCGGCTTGTAAGATCCGACACCTGCTTGTTTTAAACGTGTCTCAATCTTTGTGTTTCACTCACCCTGTCTACTCAACTCAGCGGTGGCTCTCAGGATGAATTCCGCTTGTCATTCTATTCGGTGATTTATTGTTTCCCGCAGTATCTCCAGCCCACAATGTAAGTACAGGCCTCTATCTTCCGGATATTTCCGGATATATATCCCCCCTTCGTCTACGTACGAGGCTTTTGGGGGACATAACATAGCCAGATCCTAGCTCAATGCAATTGGCAGTTTGCAGGGCCGGCTCCACCTATAGGCAAAATAGGCAGCCGCCTAGAGCACCCCCTTGATGGGGGCGCCATTCTGTCCTCCGCAAGAAAGTTTTTTCTCCAGGTCCTGACAGCCGCTAAACTGTCACCCCAGTAGTATGGAGATTACATGAGGAGGAGGTTTGTTACAGTGTGTGGCCCCAGTAGTAAGGAGATTACATGAGGAGGTGGTTTATTACAGTGTGTGGCCCCAGTAGTAAGGAGATTACATGAGGAGGAGGTTTGTTACAGTGTGTCACCTCAGTAGTAAGGAGATTACATTAGGAGGAGGTTTGTTACAGTGTGTCACCCCAGTAGTAAGGAGATTACATGTGGAGGAGGTTTGTTACAGTGTGTCACCCCAGTAGTAAGGTGATTATATGAGGAGGAGGTTTGTTACAGTGTGTCACCCCAGTAGTAAGGAGATTACATGAACAGGAGGTTTATTACAGTGTGTCACCCCAGTAGTAAGGAGATCACATGTGGAGGGGGTTTGTTACAGTGTGTCACCTCAGTAGTAAGGAGATTACATGAACAGGAGGTTTATTACAGTGTGTCACCCCAGTAGTAAGGAGAGTACATGAGGAGGAGGTTTGTTACAGTGTGTCACCCCAGTAGTAAGGAGATTACATGAGGAGGAGGTTTGATACAGTGTGTCACCCCAGTAGTAAGGAGATCACATGTGGAGGGGGTTTGTTACAGTGTGTCACACCAGTAGTAAGGAGATTACATGAGGAGGAGGTTTGTTACAGTGTATCACCCCAGTAGTAAGGAGATTACATGAGGAGGAGGTTTGTTACAGTGTGTCACCCCAGTAGTAAGGAGATCACATGTGGAGGGGGTTTGTTACAGTGTGTCACCCCAGTAGTAAGGAGATTACATGAGGAGGGGGTTTGTTACAGTGTGTCACACCAGTAGTAAGGAGATTACACGAGGAGGGGGTTTGTTACAGTGTGTCACCCCTGTAGTAAGGAGATTACATGAGGAGGAGGTTTTTTACAGTGTGTCGCCACAGTAGTAAGGAGATTACATGAGGAGGAGGTTTGTTACAGTGTGTCACCCCTGTAGTAAGGAGATTACATGAGGAGGAGGTTTGTTACAGTGTGTCACCCCTGTAGTAAGGAGATTACACGGGGAGGGGGTTTGTTAAGGTGTGTCACCCCAGTAGTAAGGAGATTACATGAGGAGGAGGTTTGTTACAGTGTGTCACCCCTGTAGTAAGGAGATTACATGAGGAGGAGGTTTGTTACAGTGTGTCGCCCCAGTAGTAAGGAGATTACATGAGGAGGAGGTTTGTTACAGTGTGTCACCCCTGTAGTAAGGAGATTACATGAGGAGGAGTTTTGTTACAGTGTGTCACCCCAGTAGTAAGGAGATTACGTGAGGAGGAGGTTTGTTACAGTGTGTCACCCCTGTAGTAAGGAGATTACACGGGGAGGGGGTTTGTTACAGTGTGTCACCCCAGTAGTAAGGTGATTACATGAGGAGGAGGTTTGTTACAGTGTGTCACCCCTGTAGTAAGGAGATTACACGGGGAGGGGGTTTGTTACAGCGTGTCACCCCAGTAGTAAGGTTGGGATGTCCCAGTACGGGATATGCATCTCACAGTCCTATAAGCTTGAGTCCCTATATGTCCCCAGGGCTCACCTGCACTGTTCTCCCATAGTCTGTATAGTTGTATATTATGTGTAAAGGACCTTTGATATGGTCACATGGTTATTGATCACATGATAATGGTTGTCACATGTTAAAGTCACATGTTTTGTTACTCAGAGAACACCAGATGACCAGATGACCCGCAGCTAGCCTATTGGCTCCTTGCTCAGCCCCCTTTATAAAAGGGGGAGGTCCTACAATCTTGTCTCAGAGTCAGTGTCCAGCACATCTGGAAGCCTCAAGACTAAATTTTAGGCAACAAGTCAGTAAGTCATCTCTGTCTGCTGTCACTATCTTCAGTCAAGTCAAGTCTATTATAGTCAGCATGGTTGTCCTAAAGTTTGTCAAAGTCACTACAAGTCCCAGCAAGCTGCGAGGTCCCCTGTGTTACCGGTCACCTCTCTGGGATCCTGGCCTAGCTGTAAAGACTATTACCATCTGTCTACCTCAGTAAAGCTACCATTAACCCTGACCTGGCCTTGGACTCTTATTTGCCCTGCCTAACTAGGACTAGCGGTGTTACTGTTCGGGTGGTTCTCGGTAAAACCACGCACTGGCGTCACAAACATTTAGGGGTTAACACCATCTGCCCCTGGGCTACAACATCTGCCCCATACACCTCACATCGCACCCCCTGGGCACACCACAAAACAATTACATGAGGAGGAGGTTTGTTACAGTGTGTCACCCCAGTAGTAAGTAGATCACATGAGGAGGGGGTTTGTTACAGTGTGTGACCCCAGTAGTAAGGTGATCACATGAGGAGGCGTGTCAATGGGAGGAGTCAAGGGGGCGCCAAAATTACCTTTTGCCTAGGATGGCAAAAATCTTTACACCAGTCCTGGCAGTGTGTACGTCTGTACATTATAGGACCAAAGTAGATAATATATGGGAGTTGACACCTTCGGTAAAGGATATGTGTGCCATAGACACAGCCCTGGTGGCTTCTGTGGACTTATTGAAGAGAAACATTCAGTTGGGGTGACCACTTGGGCCATTTGCCCAGACTACACAATTGTTGCACACATGAGATGGGGCACCCTACATAGGATCATCCCATTGATCCTTAGACTTTCGTCTCCTGGGATATATAGACTGAAAACCACGAGGGAAACATTGTATTTTATATTCTATGGGGCTTTCTTTGTTCTATTGTGCACAGGGGTTTAGCTATAGGGGGCGCAGAGGCAGCAGTCGCAATGGGGCCCTGGTGCCTAAGGGGGCCCCAAAACACATCAGCCCCACAACATGGCATGCCCTAACAAGCTGTCATGGGCAGTGGCATAAGGTTGTCTGGGCATGCTGGGAGTTGCAGTGTTGCAACAGCTTGGGGAAACACTAGGCCTATCTTTAAAGATTTCTGACTTTTTCTGTATGGTGCGGATTATAGCACGTGTGTGAAACGTCTCTAAACCAGTCCTAACTTGAGTAGCGAGATCAGCCCCGAGCAAACAAATAGACAGGAGAAGACGACATAGCAGGACAATTTCAGCTATACGTTACATCTATGAATTCTAAGGATTACATCAGGGTCAATTGTTCCTCTACCTGGACAATAGAAGACTACTTCTTACAATACCTCCTTAAATGGTCCTATTTATTATTTTTAGGCCTACCATGGGGTGCAGGGGTTGCATAAGTCACGGTATATCAGCTTGACTGTGTACAGAGCTTACGTAGGTCATGCTGTGTTGAGGTTGAATAGCCATATGTGATGCTAAATCTGATCCTAATCCATCATCTCCACAGCATGAAGTGTATAAGCCCAGATCCATATCAGTGGGCTACAACGAAGGTTTTACCTACCAGCCTGTAGAAAGAAATTAGTTGACTTTTCTAGGGATATTCATATATTTACATGGATTGCCGGTGTCTTGACAATGGCGCAGCCAAGCAGCTCAGCTGGTCCTTGCACTCAGTCTTTTATATCCAGGCATTTGATATACTAGCCTAAAGGGCTATGCGATACCAGCCATCATAAATAAATACATTCTGTCTTGCAAAGCCCTTGATACATCTTTGGACACAGGCACCAACGTCTTGCCGCAGTAAGGATAAATCTCAGGGCTAAAAGGGATAAGTTTGTGAAAAGCATCACACATGAAGTCCTGCCACTGATGGGAACAGATCACCTCCATTTACCATCTCCGCGGAGCTCGCTGTTAGACGCTGAATATATATTTGGTTCTACCGACCCTTCAAAAACAGAAACAACAAACATCAAAGCAAAAAAAATCGCTCCAGAAAAAAAGTGAGGCAGATTAGATAGACAATGTCGTTTTTATCTTTTATATGTCTGTAAATCTGTTCCTGAAACTGCGATCATAAAAAGTAGAATAAGGGCAAAATCTGCAACATTGATACCTCGAATAGAGAGATGGAGACAGTGTTGGGCCGGAGGTCGTTGTGTCCACCAGAGGAGATGGTTCTAAGGAGGATCGAATCTCCATCTATACAGAACATGTGCACATCTACTTTACATCTCATTGTCATCTTTGTTCTTCTCATTCTACATAGGGCATATCTGTAAATATATATATATATATATATATATATATATATATATATATATATATATTTTATAAAACTTACCATATGTACATATGAGGTCGGGATATGAGTACGGGATATAAGGATGGGATATGAGGTCGGGATATGAAGGTGAGATATGAGGATGGGATATAAGGATGAGATATGATTAAGAGATATAAGAACAGGATATAAGGATGACATATGAGGACTGGAAGTGAGGTCGGATATGAGGGTGAGATATGAGTAAGAGATATAAGGTCGGGATACGAGGAAAGGATATAAGGACGAGGATATGAGGTCGGGATTTGAAGACGAAAATTGAGGTTGGGATATGAGGACGGGATATAAGGATGAGATATGCGGACAGGATACGAGGATGTGATTTGAGGAAGGGATATTAGGTTGGAAAATGAGGATGCTATATGAGGTTGAGATCTAAGGACTGGATATAATGACAGGATGTAAGGACAGGATATCAGGTTCGGACATGAGGACAGAATATGAGGATGGAATATGAATAAGAGAGCATCATTGTTGCTTTTCCTTTCCCACAAGGTTTAGGTAGGGAGAACGGGAAATGCTGTGTACTCAGCTAGTCATCGGCAAGATCTTGTGGCTTGTACAGGGATCATCCCATAAGAAAGTAATAAGTCATTGGCTTTGTAGTCAGCTCAAAATAAGGTTGTGTCTAGTTTATGGAACCCATCATTGTGTTGATCCTGGGTTCTCTGGTATGCCAATTGTTCCCTGAATTAAGACATACCACCTCCATGCCAAAATATAGGCAAAAAGGCAATCGATTTATGGTATGTAAAGTCTTCATTAATTAATTGTCAGCAAATGGTCTCTGCTTGTTTTTTTGTTTTTTTTTAGCGTGTCAAATTATACGGCACTGAAGACTGACAATGATTACTGTGCCACTTTATATTGCTGAGTAGGGGTCCAATATAGGGTCAAGTATGGGGACATATGGCTAGTATATTTGCATTGCAACTCAGTTGACATCTTGAAGGAGGTTCTACATTCTTAGTTTGCACAGGTTTCCTCCAACAAACCATCCTGCTATGTTATTTCTCTTCCTGTATAATTGGCCCTAGCACTTATATGTGTCCTGTTAGATTAGAAACCCAACTGGGGATGGGGGCCAATGTCAGCGGGCATATTCTTCTTACTATACATAGGGCCTATATGCATAATATGTAATGAATGGATAACGGACCTCCCGCCACACTTTAGATGCGGTTTTGTAATCTAATACGATGACACCTACTCGTAATCCATCGGACCGGTTAACCAGATCTAGCCATGGAATACAACAGCATGTTCTCACTTTACATTAAATCCTTACAAGTCTCTTCTGTAATAGATGACACGGGCTCATTCCAGGTGCCCATTCCCAAAGACATTGAATTTTTATTTGCAGGTAAATAAATCAGGCCGCTATGTCAGGCACGGTGCGGGGAACAGATTGAGTTTTCAGTGACTGTTAGCACGGTTTATATTTCCAAAGTAGAAACCTTTTCCTTCCATATTAGCAATGTCGCCCTTCATCTGCCTCTAATACATCACATCTCTTGCTCTGCTTTAACACTTGAGTCCATAGCTTCCTCCAACAACATTGCTTAGCCAATGCGCCATCCCTATCGCAACCTTCCTGCCCTTGAAGCTGGCCGGAGAATTCCCACCTCTGGTCAGTGCTCGCCGTATCCACTCTAGAAAATGAGTTTCCTGCAAGCAGCCAAGTCTAGCGGTACTACAGCACCCTGAGGTATCTCCATAAACGCCGGCTCAGATGTGATGTTATTAGGACGATTCCGCACATTATGTATTTTATTTCTCCGCCATAATAACCTATTACTTTTTATTTTCCCTGCTCTGTCATTTTTGGGTTCTTTTTTTTGCCAGCCGCTGGTGTCTGGGTCCGGACCTGACGTGCCTGTAGGGAAAGCTTGTCGCAAGGGCCGAAGCAAAACAGACATTTGTATAAATAACATATATCCACACAACAGGGATGAGTCGTAACGTGGAGACTCAATATCTATTGCATTTGTATATTATGGAATTGGGTTACAGCAGAAGTGCCAGCTAGGAGACTATTAACTCCGAGGATACATGAAATGGGTTTTATTTTTTATTTTATTTATTTATTTCTCAGATTAGTATAACCAAGGGGTTTAGGCAATAAAAGGCACACATTTTCTTGACGCCATGGCAACCAATCAAATAGGAGATGATTAAACCGTCGAGGGAACGGCTCGGGATTATTTCGCAGACATTTTTCACAACTTTGTCAATAATGAGGTTAAGTTGCATTGTGAGGGTTGTCGTTCTCTATGCTTCATCTACAAAGCAGACAGATCCCACTATGGGGCGCAGATAGCCGGCATGTGTACAGAGCAGGGAGGATTCTGGTCATTTGCAGGCTGAGACCAAAATAAAGATGCAAATTGTGAACTTTGTATTTGTGTAAGTGAAAATCGCAACAAATAAACATAATATAAATGTAAAAAAAAAAAAAAAAAAAAATAGAATTGATTCATAGAAATACATCGTGACCAGGGGGTCACGTCGCCTGCATGTTCCCTTGTCATTATAATAGCATATTATTTGGGATAGTGACACGAATGGATATCACTAAATCCAGTACTGTTGGATGTGTGTGATTGATGAATCACAACGCACGGCGTTCCGTGTGCATGTCACGATTCGGCTGGCTGGAGGTGGATCCTCTGTGCCAGAGAGGGATTGGCGTGGACCGTGTCGGTGGACCGGTTCTAAATTGATACTGATATTCACCAGAGCCCGCCGCAAAGCGGGATGGTCTTGCAGCGGCGGTAGCAACCAGGTCGTATCCACCGGCAACGGCTCAACCTCTCTGACTGCTGAGATAGGCGCGGTACAAGGGAGTAGACAAGAGCAAGGTCGGACGTAGCAGAAGGTCAGGGCAGGCAGTAAGGATAGTAGTCAGGGGCAACGGCAGGAGGTCTGGAACACAGGCTAGGAACACACAAGGAAATGCTTTCACTGGCACAATGGCAACAAGATCCGGCGAGGGAGTGCAGGGGAAGTGAGGTATAAGTAGGGAGTGCACAGGTGAGGATACTGATTAGGCCTGCTGCGCCAATCAGTGGCGCAGTGGTCCTTTAAATCGCAGAGACCCGGCGCGCGCGCTCCCGCTGGGACAACACAGACGGGGAACGGGTCAGGTACGGGAGCCGGGATGCGCATCGCGAGCGGGCGCGTCCCACGTCGCGAATCGCATCCCGGCTGGGAGTAATATCGCAGCGCGCCCGGTCAGCAGGTCTGACCGGGGTGCTGCGAATGAGAGGACACTGCGAGTGCTCCGGGGAGGAGCGGGGACCCGGAGCGCTCGGCGTAACAGTGCATATGCAAAGTCATGCTTATCCATAGGCTACCATTGCAGTACAGTATTTTTCAGTACTGTACCCCATCATTATTGGGCTTTAAAGGGGTACTCCGCCCCTAGACATCTTATCCCCTATCCAAAGGATTTCGGCTGTGGCACCCCAGACATCCAGTGTATGGAGCGAACTTCGCTCCGTGCCGGATGACTGGCAATACGGGACGGAGGCTTGTGATGTCATGGTCACGCCCTGCTCGTGATGTCATGGTCACGCCCCCTCAATGCAAGTCTATGGGAGGGGGCGTGACGCCCCCTCCCATAGACTTGCATTGATGGGGCGTGACCGTGACGTCACGAGTCTCCGTCTAAACGAATGCCGGGTGCAGCAGGGAGATCGCGGCGGTCCCCAGCAGGGGTACCCCCGCAATCAGAAATCTTATCCCCTATCCTTTGGATAGGGGATAAGATGTCTAGGGGTGGAGTACCCCTTTAAGCCAAGATTCTATGGTGATTACACGTGATAACTGCGCATGCCCAGGAAAGCACATGTTACAGGCAATTTATGGTTGTGGGATGTCTTTCACAGGTAACAGACCTTGAAATTTGCTTTTATTACTATGGCTGCTGGTTACATGTATTATTAATGTCATCTTTTGTCGATATATGGCTAACAAACTAGGCATAGTATAACAGCCTATATGTGATATATGTAATAGAATGGTCCAATCCTGGGCTCCCTTACCCCAAACTTACACACTAATATATACCTCCATGTGAGATTCTTCTGTTTTTGGGGTTATATGTGTTTTATGGGTTAGAGAATTTTTTTCTTGTCTCATATTTTGTGATTGTTTTATTTATTTATTTAATAAAAATACTATATTTATACATTACGGTGGTGTTATTGAGTTGTGGTACGTTATGTGTATTTAAATATTTTTTTTTTTACCCTTGGGTATATTTTATATTCCAACAGAAGAGTATAGGTTATGATAAATATGACAGGAAGCATATTGTACTGGATCAAACTGCATCGCATAACGTCTCATATGTCGCCGCGGGTTGTATATTTGGGCACAATTGTGGTGCATATTAATTGTTCACTGGAATTCATTGAATGACAATGTCTATGTAGAAGAATTTTATCAAGTTTAAATCTCTTGGGAATACAAATAATGATGAACTAATTCGTTGGTTGCCACTGGTTACTATCCTACAGTCGCGTGCGGCTGTCCTTCCAAATATGACAACTGCTGCAATTACCTGCATCACAAACTCATTACTCCGATAAGGATTACAGAGGCTGCGGAGAACATTAGCAGGCGAGCGGATTTGATTTTATACATTTCATTTCCATGCGGCAAAGACCAGAAAAAAAATCTACATATGGCGGACTTTCCCGGTGCAGATATACAGTATAAGCATGATGCAGGTTTCAGGTTTCCAAACCTTTAGCATGTTTGATTTGCAGCAGATTTATTGTGAATTTTCATGGTAGATTTCATTGCTGTCAGTATGAATATGCTGCAAAATCTGTATGGTACCCATGGTGGTTTTACTGCGGATTTGCAGCAGAAAATGTCCCCTATATAAAAACGTTGCCTAAGGCTGACATCGCACGTGATGCACTAAAAAGTGGCAGTACAATCTTGCATGCAATACACAACCCACAATAGTAAGTAATGGGAGGGACTTTAGCTGGTCCCTCCCATTAGCGATATCAGTAAAGCATATACACATATACACTTAGCTTACAGATGTTACCTCTCCAAGAATGCAGCAGAATAGCACTTATGATCTACTGTATTTATACAATGCTGTTTATTTATTATAAATTAATAATAACACTAATAATAATTCCTTGAAGTGTACCTGTCATTAACAAAATCTTTTGATACATTGTAGATAATACCGTTATATGTATATTTGTAATATATATTGGTGAAGAAAAATGTATATTTTTGGGTGAAAAATGCTGTCCCTGCAGCTATTGCCTGATTGTCTCTATGAGGAGACCAAATACAGGAAGTGAGGGCAGAACAAACAGGGCTCTGTGCAGGCTCCTGGCTTGTCAATCATCCTGCTGTGTAAGCCATCCTGCTGTGTATGTCACAGAGCCTCAGTGCTGCTTGTCCTCAGTATACAGAGTCCTGCTTGTTCTCGGTGCACAGAGCCCTGCTTGTCCTCAGTGTACAAAGCCGTGCTTGTCCTCAGTGTACAGAGCCCTGCTTGTCCTCAGTATACAGAGTGCTGCTTGTCCTCAGTGTACAGAGCCC
This sequence comes from Hyla sarda, assembly GCF_029499605.1. NCBI lineage: Eukaryota > Metazoa > Chordata > Amphibia > Anura > Hylidae > Hyla > Hyla sarda. The sequence continues at coordinate 16,929,321 of NC_079198.1, read as the reverse complement.
TGCTTGTCTTCAGTGTACAGAGCCCTGCTTGTCCTCAGTGTACAGAGCCCCGCTTGTCCTCAGTGTACAGAGCCCTGCTTGTCCTCAGTGTACAGAGCCCTGCTTGTCCTCAGTGTACAGGGCCCTGCTTGTCCTCATTGTACAGAGCCCTGCTTTTCCTCAGTGTACAGAGTCCTGCTTGTTCTCGGTGCACAGAGCCCTGCTTGTCCTCACTGCACAGAGCCCTGCTTGTCCTCAGTGTACAGAGTCCTGCTTGTCCTCAGTGTACAGAGTCCTGCTTGTTCTCGGTGAACAGAGCCCTGCTTGTCCTCACTGCACAGAGCCCTGCTTCTCCTCAGTGTACAAAGCCCTGCTTGTTCTCGGTGAACAGAGCCCTGCTTGTCCTCAGTATACAGAGTGCTGCTTGTCCTCAGTGTACAGAGCCCTGCTTGTCCTCAGTGTACAGAGCCCTGCTTGTCCTCAGTGTACAGAGCCCTGCTTGTCCTCAGTGCACAGAGCCCTGCTTTTCCTCAGTGTACAGAGCCCTGCTTGTCCTCAGTGTACAGAGCCCTGCTTGTCCTCAGTGCACAGAGCCCTGCTTGCCCTCAGTGTACAGGGCCCTGCTTGTCCTCAGTGTACAGAGCCCTGCTTGTCCTCAGTGTACAGAGCCCTGCTTGTCCTCAGTGCACAGCGCCCTGCTTGTCCTCACTGCACACAGATTCCACAGCACTGTACACTCAAATGGGTTCCCTGGCTCACAATCTAAATTCACCTATCAGTACTGGCAGAAACATATACAAACACAGGGAGAACATACAAACTCATTGCAGATGTTCTTGTTGGGATTTGAACCCATTACCACAGCACAACAGGACAAACCACTGAGCAACGAGGGGTCCATCCCAGCGGTTAGACCCCTTGCGATCAGCTACTTATCCCTTATCCTATAGATAGAGGTAAGTACATTTTGTCTGCAGTACCCCTTTAAGATAGGAAAGCTGAGCCGTGATTGGTCGCTGTAGACAAATCAATCCAATTTTTGGAAAGATTGATAAATCTGGGCCATATTCTATGATACGTCACCATAGAGATTCTCAGTGTTCTATGGCATCTATATACCTACAGCATTAAATGCATAGGACAAACAGGGAACAGTGGACAGACCAGCAGCATGTGTGCACAATGAAGTCCTTTCCTGCCATCGGTTTATGCTTTCTGCATTCCTTTTCTCATCCTCCATTACATCTTCATAGAACGATTTGCTTGCGCAGGCGCTTTCTTTTTTTTTTTCCATCCTCCCTGCAGGTGACGGAGCGATTATATCAATCTGATATTTTAATGACTACGTTGTTGGTTTTACAGAATTTAAGATGTTTGATTTTACGTAACAGGATGATTGGTTTAATATTGAAATCCACATTTATTTATTTATTTTTTTCAGATATTTTTATTTTTTCTTCCTTCCTTTGCCATGATTAATCATTTTACATCAGGTTCAGTTTGTCATCTGCGAAACCTGAAAACACAAATGAGCACAAACAATTCATTTTCATTGGGAGACAATTAACCTAACAGTGGGATTTTGTAGGTTGTGGGTGGAAATTGAGAGAACCTGGATGTAATCCACACATACACAAGCAACGCCGACAAACATCATACGGCTATTCCTATGGACACAAATGAGGCTCCGGCGCTGCGCGGCTGGAAGGTCAGTGCGCGCACCGCTGAGCCGCTACTTGTACATAATTGCATTGTGCGTAATTAAATAAAATGGATAAAACTTAGTTCTGATTGTTCTCTCTCTAAGCTGCCACTTACTGCAGTCAGGTACACAAAACCTAATGGACTTTTATGAGATTAGGAAACATGACTGCTGTCTTTCCAGTAACAGCGCCACTCCTGCCCACAGGTTGCATTTGGCAGTGCTGTTAAGCTCCATTCAAGAGAATGCTAGACACAGGGGGAAGGGGGATTCATTGTGAGGGTTTGCGCAAGGATTTTAAACAGGACCCATTTATAAGTCACCTCTGAGAAAAACCTAACCATGTCACACTACATACTAGTCGTTTTCTTGAGAGAGTGTAAAGAAAAAAGTCGCAATTTGGAGGAAGCAAATCACCCATGGTGCAAAAAAAAAAAAAAGGGTAAAACCAATAATTAAAGGAGTAGTGCGGTAAAAAAAAACGTATCCCCTATCCAAAGGATAGGGGATAAGTTATATATCGCGGGGGGGGGGGCGACTGCTGGGACCCCCGCGATCTCCTGAACGGGTCCCTGGCAGTCTTCTGGAAGCGACTGTTCCGACCCCCACAGGAAGCCGCGGCTGACACACCCCCTCCATATATCTCTATTGCCACGGGGCGTACAGGAGATCCCGGGGGGGATGGTCCCAGCGGTCAGACCCCTCCATAATCTATAACTTATCCTTCGGATAAGGGATTGTACAGAGAAAGACATTTTATCCCCCAGAAACAAACATCTACGCACTGTAACGTACATTTATAAGCTGTTACAAAAACTACAACTCCCAGCATGCCCACACTGAGGAAATGACTATGAATAAATTCTGGAAAAAACCTTCTTTAGAGATGCACAGTGAATTCGGCACGGATTTTGCGCAGAATTTCCATGTGGAAATCCAGAGGAATTCATGAGAAAGAAAAATTTGCCCTAGTAAGATTCTCCATAGCAACCAATCAGAGCTCAGCTTTCATTTCTCATATTACTCTGGTAAAAGGAAACCTTAGCTCTGATTGGTTGCTATCGGCAACAAAGAGAATCTTACTATAAGACGGCTTGAGATCAATGGGATTATGCTGCAAGTGGAACTCCGAAAATTGTGTAGTGTGCAAGGGCCCTTGAATATGAAAGCTCTGCTGTGATTGGTTGCTCTGGGCAACAAAGCCAGTTTCTCTTTTAGGCTACGGTCACACATGGCATAAATGCTGCAGATTTTCCTCACAGAATCTCTGTGCAGAAAAAGCTGCGGCATTTGCAATACCTGCCCAGTGGATGAGATTTTGTAACTCTCCAAAGAAGCTGTGAAAATCGACCTATGGAGGGAAGCAGCATGACAATGATGTAATTGTGTCAGATCTCATTTATTATTTATTATAAGATTAATTTCGGCATATCTTTAACAAAGAAAGTCAAGATCCACAATAAATTCACAGTAGTTATGGGGATCAGCAGAAAAATCCGGAACAAAAAAATTCACACTCCCTGCTATACTGTATGCATCACTGCTCACTACTGTACAGGAGCAGGGACTCCTATATATCCCCACACTCCCTGCTATACTGTATACATCACCGCTCACTACTGTACAGGAGCAGGGACTCCTATATCCCCACACTCCCTGATATACTGTATACATCACCGCTCACTACTGTACAGGAGCAGGGACTCCTATATATCCCCACACTCCCTGCTATACTGTACACATCACCGCTCACTACTGTACAGGAGCAGGGACTCCTATATATCCCCACACTCCCTGCTATACTGTATGCATCACTGCTCACTACTGTACAGGAGCAGGGACTCCTATATCCCCACACTCCCTGCTATACTGTATGCATCACCGCTCACTACTGTACAGGAGCAGGGACTCCTATATATCCCCACACTCCCTGCTATACTGTACACATCACCTCTCACTACTGTACAGGAGCAGGGACTCCTATATCCCCACACTCCCTGCTATACTGTATACATCACCTCTCACTACTGTACAGGAGCAGGGACTCCTATATCCCCACACTCCCTGCTATACTGTACACATCACCTCTCACTACTGTACAGGAGCAGGGACTCCTATATCCCCACACTCCCTGCTATACTGTACACATCACCTCTCACTACTGTACAGGAGCAGGGACTCCTATATATCCCCACACTCCCTGCTATACTGTACACATCACCTCTCACTACTGTACAGGAGCAGGGACTCCTATATCCCCACACTCCCTGCTATACTGTATACATCACCTCTCACTACTGTACAGGAGCAGGGACTCCTATATCCCCACACTCCCTGCTATACTGTATACATCACCGCTCACTACTGTCCAGGAGCAGGGACTCCTATATATCCCCACACTCCCTGCTATACTGTATACATCACCGCTCACTGCTGTACAGGAGTAGGGACTCCTATATCCCCACACTCCCTGCTATACTGTATACATCACCGCTCACTACTGTACAGGAGCAGGGACTCCTATATCCCCACACTCCCTGCTATACTGTATACATCACCGCTCACTGTTGTACAGGAGCAGGGACTCCTATATCCCCACACTCCCTGCTATACTGTATACATCACCGCTCACTGTTGTACAGGAGCAGGGACTCCTATATCCCCACACTCCCTGCTATACTGTATACATCACCGCTCACTGCTGTACAGGAGTAGGGACTCCTATATCCCCACACTCCCTGCTATACCGTATACATCACCGCTCACTGTTGTACAGGAGCAGGGACTCCTATATCCCCACACTCCCTGCTATACTGTATACATCACCGCTCACTGTTGTACAGGAGCAGGGACTCCTATATCCCCATACTCCCTGCTATACTGTATACATCACCGCTCACTGCTGTACAGGAGTAGGGACTCCTATATCCCCACACTCCCTGCTATACTGTATACATCACCGCTCACTGCTGTACAGGAGTAGGGACTCCTATATCCCCACACTCCCTGCTATACTGTATACATCACCACTCACTACTGTACAGCAGCAGGGACTCCTATATCCCCACACTCCCTGCTATACTGTATGCATCACCGCTCACTACTGTACAGGAGCAGGGACTCCTATATATCCCCACACTCCCTGCTATACTGTATACATCACCGCTCACTGCTGTACAGGAGCAGGGACTCCTATATCCCCACACTCCCTGCTATACTGTATACATCACCGCTAACTACTGTGCAGGAGCAGGGACTTCTATATATCCCCACACTCACTGCTAGACTGTACACATCACCACTCACTACTGTACAGGAGCAGGGACTCCTATATATCCCCACACTCCCTGCTACACTGTATGCATCACCGCTCACTACTGTACAGGAGCAGGGACTCCTATATATATATCCCCACACTCCTTGCTAGACTGTACACATCACCGCTCACTACTTTACAGGAGCAGGGACACCTATATATCTCCACACTCCCTGCTATACTGTATGCATCACCGCTCACTACTGTGCAGGGCAGGGACTGCTATATATATGCCCACACTCCCTGCTATACTGTACACATCACTGCTCACTACTGTACAGGAGCAGGGTCTCCTATATCTCCACACTCCCTGCTATACTGTATGCATCACTGCTCACTACTGTCCAGGAGCAGGGACTCCTATATCCCCACACTCCCTGCTATACTGTATGCATCACCGCTCACTACTGTACAGGAGCATGGTCTCCTATATCCCCACACTCCCTGCTATACTGTATGCATCACCGCTCACTACTAGAGGATGCCCCCTTGTTATAGATACAGTCCTGGGTATAAATAGATCATGGGAGAGATCTCTGTACTGTCCCCTGATATATTTATACATAGTTATTAGGTCATCCCTAAACCTTCTTTTTTCTAACCTAAATAACCCTAATTCTGACAATCTTTCTGGGTACTGTAGTCCTCCCATTCCCCGTATTACTCCGGTTGGCCGTCTTTGAACCCTCTCCAGCTCCACTGTATCTTTCTTGTACACTGGTGCCCAGTACTGTACACCGTATCCTATGTGTGGTCTGACCAGTACTGTACACAGTATTCTATGTGTGGTCTGACCAGTACTGTACACAGTATTCTATGTGTGGTCTGACCAGTACTGTACACAGTATTCTAAGTGTGGTCTGACCAGTACTGTACACAGTATTCTATGTGTGGTCTGACCAGTACTGTACACAGTATTCTATGTGTGGTCTGACTAGTGAATTGTACAGCGGTTGAATTATTTCGTTGTCGTGGGCATCTATGCCCCTATTGATGCCCCCCTTGATTTTATTTGCCTTGGCAGCAGCTGCCCCACACTGGTCACTACAGCTAAATTTACTATCAACTAAGACTCCCAAGTCCTTTTCCATGTCAGTCGTCCCAAGTGTTCTCCCATTTAATACATAATCCCAGCCCAGATTTTTTCCTCCCCATGTGCATTACCTTACATTTATCAGTGTTGAACCTCATCTGCCACTTCCCAGCCCAAACCTCCAACATATCCAGATCCATTTGTAACAGTGCACTGTCTTCTATTGTGTTTACTGCTTTACAGAGTTTAGAATATTCTGCAAAGATTGCTACTTTACTATTCAACCCCTCTACAAGGTCTATATAGTACGATATTCCAATATTATTCCTTGTTTTCATTCTGTCATATGTCTTATCACAACCTCATCTTACTTTTTTGAGCATTGTGGCACTGTCAGGGAATCCTGCCTCCCCATCACCTCATGTTTCTAAAGGAATCTGTCTTAGCAGAGTCTTCCACGCAATGAAGAATTTCCCAAGGATGTTCGATATTTCTGAAATATAATCAAAACACATCATTTCTCTCTCCATTGCAGGCAACACTAATTAGCTTCTACTTCACTGGGAGACGACTTGTCAAAGCCGCTGCGTCTCCTCTAAATTCTTCCCCGGCACCTATATACTTATAGCGGTTATGTCTTCATTATCCCATCCTGTAAGACCAACTTTGAATTTGGCTCAATTGAACTACACTTCTTCCCAAATCACATATAATTATTAAACAATTGTCTCTAATGCAACACCTTCACCGAATTGCAGATTCTCCTTTATAGGATTTTCAAGCTTAGGTTGTGTTCATTTTGGTCAGTATTTTTAGAGTGGTGCAGCAACATAGTTTTCATCCGGGTTTGGGCTAAAAATACCAACCTTAAAGAGGTACTCCAGTGGAAAATATTTGTTTTTAAATCAACTGGGGCCAGAAAGTTCAACAGATTGGTAAATTACTTCTATTAAAAAATCTTTACCCTTCTAGTACTTATCAGCTGTTGTATGCTCCACAGGAAGTTATTTTCTTTTTGAATTTAATTTCTGTCTGACCACAGTGCTTTCTGCTGACACCTCTGTCCATGTCAGGAACTGTCCAGAGCAGGAGAGGTTTGCTATTGGGATTTACTCCTGCTCTGGACAGTTCCTGACATGGACAGAGATGTCAACAGAGAGCACTGTGGTCAGACTGGAAAGAAATTCAAAAAGAAAAGAACTTCCTGTGGAGCATACAGCAGCTTATAAGTACTGGAAGGGTCAAGATTTGTTTAATAGAAGTAATTTACAAATCTGTTTAACTTTCTGGCACCAGTTGAGGGGTACTCTGCCCCTAGGTACTTTAAAGGGGTACTCTGCCCCTAGACATGTTATCTCCTATCCAAAGGACATGGATGACTGTGGGTGGTCATGGATGACTGTGGGTGGTCCGAGCATACAGCAGCTGACATTATAGCCCCGCCCCCTCATGATGTCACGCCCCACCCCCTCAATGCAAGTCTATGGGAGGGGTCGTGACGATGCCACACCCCCTCCCATGGACTTGCATTGAGGGGGCGGGCCGTGACATCATGAGGGGCGGGGCTATGACGTCACAAGCTCCCGGCTCCAGCGTTCGGAACAGTTTGTTCCAAACGCTGAGCAGCGGAGTACCCCTTTAAAGGGGTATTCCGTCCAAAGACATCTTATCCCCTATCCAAAGGATAGGGGATAAGATTTCTAATGCTGGAATACCCCTTTAATAGATTTTTTGGGGCTCCATTCACACTTGCCTTCTTTAACCGAGTACATCAAATGTCAATACATTTCTTTATTTCTTTTACATAGACGAGGCTTGAAAATCTTTCCTGCGCTCCAAAAAAACATAGGGAAAGTTGTTGGGCTTCCTATGAATTTGGCTTTAGTGTGTATGTCTTTTGGTAGAAACATTCAGTCGCAAGGGTAATACTTAATGATGTCTGAAGGAGGACGGCAGCAGAAAACATCAGTTTTTTCCTAATTACCACTGCGAGTGGCTGCTGCTAGACTAAGATAGGAGTCTGAAGAATTACACGGTACTATCAGCAAAATGAAACCCCGCAATGCATAGTAAACATCAACACTAAAGCAATAAAAAAAAAAAAAGCACAGAGATTCTGAAGAACTGTGTTTTCCACTCCCCCTACTGCGCCATCTGCAATAGACCACCATGGATAATCCCACCTCTTAGGTATACAGATTATTACGTGCCCAATCAGCATGAGCGAATGATCCATTCTATCACAAATAGACTTTCTACACCTGAGGCAATGTAACTAAATGAAACACCTAAATCCAGTGATTAAAGAGTACCTCTCATGATCTTGTTAAATTTTATAATCCTCCCAGTTCACTGCCCCATCATGATAAACCACCCCCTGCCTTTATTTTTATAATTTTTTAGTTTTCTACCTTGATTTTGCTCTGTATTTTCTGCTCAGTCAGATTCACAGACTGGGAAGGGGCGTTCCCCAGCAGGCGTGACATCATGAAGCCATACAGGGGAGAACTTCCTCCCTCACTCTACTACACACAGCCCAGAGCAGTTCAGTGTGAGATGAGCTATGATTGGCTAAGGCTGGACACGCCTCCTTCAGCACTCCAGACTGCACTTCCTGATTTTGGACTTCTTCCAGGCCAGCAGGAGTCCAGAGTCTGTGCAAGAAATGGGGGAAAATGTGCTCTGGACAAGTAGGGAGACCCCTAGTGGCAGCTTTTTTAAGCACAAATAAAACATAGAAAACTTCATTTTTTTTTTTTTTTCAAAGTACATTAGAAAGATTTTCAGTTTTAATGATAGTTCCCATTTAAGGTTATGTTTACACTACGGAATCTCCGAGCGGAATTCCGATCAGGCATTCTGTTTGGAGATTTCATCTAAGCAGCCGAAGCTGAAATCCTCCTGCGCTAGACCACCCGTACCTACACCATCACCATTGAAAGAAATGCAGTCCGCCAGTAATTCCACCAAAGGATTGAACATATTTATTCTTTCAGTGTGTGAATTTCCACAGTGGAAATTTCCATGGCAAATACTTTTCACCACTAAAATTGAGCAATGTGAATGGGTCAAGAGAAGACCGATTTACACCAATGTGTAGGTACATGGAACAGAATTCCTAAGCACAATTCCGAGTGCAGAAATTCCTTAGTGTAAACGTACCCTAAGAGGTGGAATCCAATATGTTTGTCCATAAAGTGCATGGGTGGCCAAACCGTATCTCGAAAACCACATACGGTTGTTTCCTACGTGCCATGTGGCTCGTGCCTCACCTCTAGTCCCCTAGCCGTCATAAAGTTTAAGAATCACTACCGTCACTGCTTTAATAAACACTACCATCACTTTAAGAATGTAGTGGGTGTTGGGAGCAGACATGCCATGGGCAGACACATCTGCTATGATCTCCATCTCCCTGCCTGCCAAAGAGAAGCAGAGGAAGAAAATGCACTGGTGTAACTAGGGGATAGGGGCATACTATTGTATGGAGGCTGTATGGGGATGGGGGCCTACTGCTCTATGAGGGCTGTAAGAGGATGGGGCATACTGTATAAGGGCGCTGTAATGGGTCATGCTGCTATATATAAGGGCCAACTTTTAAATGGTGGAAGTATGAGGGCTTATTGTTATATGGGGGGCTAAAGCTGATATGCATATTTTTAATGTGTGATAATTACAAAAATACTAACATTTATATTATTTATTAATATGTACTACTAATACTAATGTACTACTAATTGTATACTACATCTGAAAAAATACTACTAACTAGATGTATTTCTTCATTTTTATGTATGCCCATGTCCTGCGGCACTCAATCCTCTGAAGTCTATCGAATGCGGCTATTATGTTGAGTGACTTTGGCCACCCCTGATATGGTATATACTTGATCTTCTGATCGGATTGATTACAGATTGAGTGATATCAGCAATAAGTGAAGTTTCTTATGCTCCGTACTCTGCAAACATCCCATTCATTCCCAGAGAGATCAATGGACCTGAAGATCTAAAAATAAGGCCCTTCTGTCAGTAGACATGGACGCGGCTGTTTACCAGGCTGTTTATGGTTTGTTTATCGTGCACCATGTGATTTAGTGAGGGGTATTATTACATTTTTGGATGTTAGGAAACTGGATGTTCATTAACTAGCACAGTAATTAATGAATCAATAGTGCACCAATTAATCACTGCCCGCTGTCCACACCTGCCCATTCCTAATAATAACCGGAGATCTAATCAAAGCTGAAAGAAATATATAAAACAGAAAACAAGGGATAGGGAGAATGAGCTAAAGAGCCGCAGACTTCTGTTTCAGAGGGAATACATCATCTCAATGTTTTTAACTAATAAAATCCAGATACTGATACATTAGTATCACCTTCTTTTATTTATTTTTTTAACTTTAATTTACTGTAAATGATTGTGGGGACAGCCATCTTGCTGGAGTTCCTTTTAACAACATTTAGAGACATGCTTTACTGCAGCCACATGGGCCGCAGTAACCTGTAGTCTGGGTTTGACTCATCGACTTCTAAGGGTATGTTCACACTACGGAATAAGGCGAGGGAAATTTCTCACCTTTCTACTCCATGATCACTAGAGCGGCAATGAGGCGGAATCGGTGCTTATTTACATATATAAGTGCCTAAGAAAAGGGAAATTGACGCAATTGATATAGCCATAGTTATCCTGTATGCTTACAGTCCTTTGGTGCACTGGCGCACCCCCCCGACCACCGAGCCCGAGATGCCCCTCAGGAGTGACACAAAGCCAAAGTCTCTTGGGACTGCAGGGCAGGCCACCCTAGGCAAAAGCTAATTTTGCCGCCCCTTGACCCTTCCCATTGGCTCTGCCCTTTGACACGTCCCACCTTACTACTGGGATGACAAAATGTAACAAACTTCCTCCTCATGTATTTACCGTACAACTGGGGGGACATGCTGTAACAAACCTCCTCCTCATGTAATTACTGGGCTGGTGCTTTGGATGCAAGCTGGCTACTAACTTTCTTGCTGCTTGTATAGCGGTGCCCCCATCAAGAGGGCGCTCTAGGCGGCCGCCTATTTTGCCTATAGGCAGAACCGGCCCTGGGGTCTGTCACATGGTTCCACATCACTGGTAAGAGGCGACTTGGGCTCGGTGGCTACAGAAGGAAACGGGAGTGGTCCGAATTAACGCCAACCTCCCCCAGTGCACCATGGGGACTGTAAGCAAACAGGAGCTATATTGTATATTTTTAACCATTGGCAGGTAAAACACTTTCCCTCTGCATGAGGACTCCAAAAGAATGAGCACATTCATTCCTTCGGTAGAACAATTTCCACAGCGGAATTTTCTGTCGCTGTCATTTCTCAGTGTGAATGGGTAAACGGAAGACTTGAGTGTCAATGGGTCAGCAAAATTCCTGAGTGCAAATTTGTGAGCCAAATACTAAAGCTAAACACATAAAAAAGACATGTAAAGCATCTGCATGACCCAGGGCGTAACATACATAAACATCATTTTTTTTCTGTGATACAACAGGTACGCTTTTAAGAACCCACATAATGCTGCAATTCTGCTCCCAAATAATACCGCCATGTAACTAGGGTTGCCACTAGAGATGAGCGAACTTACAGTAAATTCGATTCGTCACAAACTTCTCGGCTCGGCAGTTGATGACTTTTCCTGCATAAATTAGTTCAGCTTTCCGGTGCTCCCGTGGGCTGGAAAAGGTGGATACAGTCCTTTCCCAGGACTGTATCCACCTTTTCCAGCCCACCGGAGCACCTGAAGGCTGAACTAATTTACGCAGGATAAGACATCAACTGCCGAGCTGAGAAGTTTGTGATGAATCGAATTTACTGTAAGTTCGCTCATCTCTAGTTGCCACCTTTCTTGCAAAAAAAATACCGGCCATGCTAATTTCCATAATTAATTATATATGCGTGACATCACAGGATACACATATGCGAGGGAAATTTTGTCCTATTCTGCCCCCTATAACTTTATTATTTCTCCTTATACGGGGCCTGTATGAGGGCTCATTTTTTTTGCACCCCGATCTGTAGTTTTTAACAGTATCATTTTAGTTTTGATGGGACTTTTTGATCGCTTTCAATTCGGGAGTTGCAGTTATTTACTAACTACAACTCCCAGCATGCCCTGATACAGCCTGTGGCTCAGCAGCTGCCCCAAACGAAAACTACAACTGCCAGCATGTTAGTAGTATATAGTAAAGGTCAGTGTTTCCCAACCAGGGGTGCCTCCAGCTGTTGCAAAACTACAACTCTCAGCATGCCCGGACAGCCAACGGCTGTCCGGGCATGCTGGGAGTTGTAGTTTTGCAACAGCTGGAGGCGCTCTGGTTGGGAAACACTGGTATGGTATATGGTGCAACATTTCGGGAGTTGAAGGATTGGTTGGATAAATACCAGCCATTGCATAGCCGGAATTTTTAATATGAAAATACCGGCAGGGTGGCCAAAATACCGGCTGTGCCGGTAAAATACCGGCCAGGTGGCAACCCTAGGTTCTCAGGAAAAGAGGAGGTTAAAACTATCTCCACTTTCTAAAACCGGCCATTCCCAGACCATAACATAAAGAGGTACAGTCAAGTATCAGTAATTGAGCATTTAATAATCCAGAAAGTCTGATAATCCAGCCCTAATGTTTTGCACGGAACTACAATTCAATCTAATATTCCTCTTCAGGCGAAGCTTGAATTCCCAGCTGCAGAACGACTGGCTTAGAAAACATGTCCTGGGCCTTTGTGCCCTGTCCTTTACACCAGCTCCCGGGACTTAGAAGCTCCGAAGAAAATATTGGATTTATACACAAATAATAATTACATTGCTAACACCCGGGCTGCAGTCGGTGAATCTCATAAAATCCCCCGCTATCTCCGCTGCATCCACATCAATCCCGCAATAGATGCCTATCTAGGGCTCTATATGGCGGCTTCTATAGGGCTCTGTTCTAGGGAGAATAGAGATCTGTTTCAATATTTGCTTGTCATGCCATAAATTCCTAATATGTGACCGCTATTCCTCAATAACTAGCCCCTGGATTGTTCATACAGTGCAAGGGGGTGGGGGGGGGGGGGGTTATGCAAGCAAGCAGCACATGGCTGTTTCGGTAATTCCCATAGACGTCAATTGAAAGAACCATACTATACATTTATATAACTATATTGAAAAAGCCCAAAAAAAGAGAGGAAAAGTGGCACCAAAGAACAATTATGGACATTTATCAACGGGTTTAGTCAGGTTTTCTTTACTATAATTGTCGCAAAATTGTCGCAACTGCGACTACGCGATTTTTCGGGCGACATTTTGACTGGAAAGCGAGAAAAGCAAGTTTTCCAAAAATTAACTACGTAGTAATAATTTTAAAATGGACTACGGGTAGTCAGGTATTCATTAACTGCGACAGTCGCAACTGCGCAAAAAAAAGTCGCAACAGGGTTAAAAATTGACTGAATTTACTCCAGCTCAAACATGGAGCAGAAAAAGCCACTACCAAAGTAAAAAAAGGAAAAATTGCTTACGTGAAAGAAAATTATCAACAGGCTGAAAGCAGTTGATAAATAAGTCGCACATAAGCAAAAAAAAAAGTAAGGAAAAAATTACTAAAAAAAAAGAATACATAAGCAAATATTGGTAAATGTCCCTCAATATCCCTGTACAACAATGGAATCCTGAGGCAATAAATACAGGGTTATCCAGGAGAGTCGATGCACTGCAATACCTGGCGGTGCAGGTGTAGTATCAGATGTCCATAAATAAGTGTCGGAGAGAGAAAAATATAAAGACCGCACTCACCAACTGTAATAGCTTGGGGATCGTAGATTTATTCAGAATGTAAGATACAATTCCATATGGTGGAGGACGGTGAGGGGAGAAGAAGCTTCTTCTCCCCTCCACGTCCTCCACCATATGGAATTGTATCTTACATTGTGAATAAATCTACGATCCCCGAGCTATTACAGTGGGTGAGTGCGGTCTTTTTATTTTTCTCTCTCCTACACTTATATAACTATATTGAGACTGCAGCAGCCAAGAATTGCCAAACAGTAGTCATTGGACCCCATAGTTCTTCCTTTAGGTGATGGAGTCTAAAATTGCAGCCTGCACTTATTTGGCCATGAATGGTTAAAATGGGATTACCCCGGCAGGGAATAGATTCCTCTACCTGATAAGAGGCCAGATCACTGCTAAAGTGTATTCAAAAGGGTTGTCATGTCTGGACCCATTGTTGATCAGTTGATCAATGCGGGTTCGGCAGCTGAAACATTTGGCGATCAGCGGCCACTGCAGGAGAAATGTGGTACTACATGGTGTCCATTGAAATGAGTCTTCAGGAAAGGGAACTGCTGTTTTCAGAATCTCTCCATTTTGGATTGTAAAGGGGGCTCCCAAACGTTACACTTTATAACATCCATATGCCCTAATGGCCCCATTAGGAAAAACATTATAACTCTTAAAACTTAAAGGGTCAGTCTATCTGGACCCATTGGTGATCAGTTGATCATTGCGGGTTCGGCAGCTGAAACATTTGTTGATTAGTGACCACTGCAGGAGAAATGGGGTATTACATGGTGCCCATTGAAATGTGCCTTTTGGAAAAGGAACTGCTTTTTTCAGAATTTCCTCATTCTGACTTGTAAAGGGGGCTCACAAACATTACCCCCTTATTATATCCACATGCAGTAAAGGCCCAATTAGGTCAAATGTTATAACTCTTACAACTTAGTGCACTGCTTTGGTGTATTTAAAAGGGTTGTCCCATCTGGCCCATTGTTGGCCAATTAATCAATGAGGGTTTGGCAGCGGAAACATTTGGTGATCAGTGGCCACTGCAGGAGAAATGGGGTATTATGTGGTGTCCATTGAAATTAGCCTTTTATAAAGGGAACTTCTGTTTTTAGAATCTCTCCAATATGGCTTAACGGAAGCTCCCAAACAGGGACGTGCACAGACACACGGCAGAATTTCCGCTTTCAGACGTCCACTTGTGGAATTCCGCCTCAAATTAAAGCCCATAGACTTCTATGGGATTCCGCACTCCCGCAAGTAGAAATTCAGAAGCGTGAATGGGAGGGCGGAATCCCATAGAAGTCTATGGGCTTTAATTTGAGGCAGAATTCTGCAAGCGGAAATTCTGCCATGTGACAAGCCCCTTAGGCTAGGTTCACACTAAAGAATTTCTGGGCAGATTTTCTGCCGGAGATTGAGCCGATGGCGCTAGGACCGAGCAGACTGCATTGCTGCCCCCATAGACTGCAATACATTTCTGGGTGGATCTTTTGGGAGATCTGCTCAAAAATACATTGCCATCTATGGGGATGGCAATGTAGTCCGCGCGGTCCTAGTGCTGCCGGTTCAGCCCAGAAATTCCACAGTGTGAACCTAGCCTAAGGGGGAGGCCTGAGAATTTGAGACATATCCAAGACCTTCAGACTAACTGTAATAAGAAAATGTCATAAAAGCTTTCAGTTCTAATGTTTCTAAATCCATCAACCACAGTTCCTCAGTGAACTTTTAGAAATTATAGTGTAAGAAGTAACCCTGCCCAGGAAATTACTTATCTGAATACGACCTTTAAGATAAATGTTGTTTTTGCATCCAAATAGATACGAAATTCTGTGCTAATTTCTTAATGTGCTGTAAATTTATGTTTATTTCCATACAGAGCTCCAAACCCCCTTCATAAACATAAGGTATTTTATAAAAAAAAATTTTGCTGCCTGCATCTAAAATTATATGTAGGGGAGAAAAAAGACAGACAGATGCGGCACTAATAGTGCCGGTTATCCAGCGATAACGGATGGTAGGTAGATAGGTAGATAAGAGCCTGCTCACCTTTCTTGGTTGCGCTAATGTCAGGCGCAACGCTGATTGAGAGCCTTGAGCAGGTATCTTTTCTGTAGGTGTGCCGGGAGCAGCTGGCCGTCGGTCCCGTCAGAGACGGTTGGTGTGATCCTGTAGCGTGTATGGGAGGTAGGAATCCCGGCAAGGGTCTCCTAACCTTCCCGTGGGTAACAATTTTGGCACTGCAGCGCTACACCGGCGGGGTGAAATCAGCAATCGGAGATGGTGCAGAGGATGATGATAACTTTTTATTGTATAGTCATAAAAAGAATCAGCGTCGGATGGACAACGCGTTTCGGAGGGGCTCCCTCCTTCGTCAGGTCCGCATGCGGACCTGACGATGGAGGGAGCCCCTCCGAAAAGCGTTGTCCATCCGACACTGATTCTTTTTATGACGAGATTGTTGCCCCTCTTCCTGAACTATCGCAAGATGGAGCGAGAGCTGTCGGCTGTCCCGCTCCACCACCCCTTTCTCACGCCCGTCACCTTGCTATCACACGCTGCGGCTGCTCCATTCCTGCAGTCAGTGAGAGCCAAAGACATCACATCATCGCGCCGGCACCCGGAGATCATGTCCCCGCGGCTCTCACTGACTGCAGGAATGGAGCAGCCACAGCGTGGGAGAAAGGTGATGGGCATGAGAAAGGGGAGGGGGGAGCAAATTATAAGTGAGAGGGGCAAATGATGAGTAAGGGACACATGTCAGGGGGGTATTATATGTGAGGGGCACATGTCAGGGGGGCATTATATGTGAGGGGCACAGGACATGGGGCATTATAAGTGAGGGGCACAGGACAGGGGGCATTATAAGTCAGGGTCACATGTCAGGGGGGCATTATATGTGGGGGCACATGACAAGGGGTCATTATATGTGAGGGGCACATGTCAGGGGGCAATATATGTGGGGGCACATGACAGGGGCACATGTTCTTGATATTTTTGGTGGTTTACGATGGTTGTGAGACGACATATAATAGCGCGGCCCATGTTAGGTTACTACATTTGTAGATTTGTATTCATAGACCTGCTGAAAATGTGGAGAATGTGTAATGTTCGCACTCAATAAAGTGTTGGAAAATAAACTTGTATTTAGATGCATTTTACTTTAATGACATCAGTATTTTCATAACAAACAATACATGTGCTTAGGGGGTAAGGGGTTTCTTTAAGTAATCTAATGGAGGAGACTCGAGTGCTAAAATCCACGGGTTAGGGGGCGCAAATTACTTGCCTTGCCCCGGGTGCTGACAACCCACGCTACGCCACTGATTCCAGGTGAGGCCGTACCAATGCTTTATAAAGGGGGAGTATTATGTCCCTGTCCCTTGAGTCCATGCCTTTTCTGATACATGACAATATCCTGATGGCTTTACAAGCGGCTGCCTGACATTGTGCTGTTCTGCAGTCTATGATCTACCAGTCACCCAGATCCTTCTCTACCAGTGACTCTCCCAGTTTAACCCCCCTAAGACATAGGATGCTGCAGGTTTTTAGTAGGTTTCATAGTTTTTAGTACATTTATCCACTTTAACCTCATATGCCAAGCGGGTGCCCACTTATATTAGTCTCTTTGGTAGCAAACACACCCAAAAACTGCTTGGCCCATAGCAACCAAATTTCATTTTACCAGAGTAATGTAGGAAATGAAAGATGGGCTGTGATTGGTTGCTATGGAATCAGACAGTTTTTTTCCTCCGACAGATTGATAAATCTGGGCGGATGAGACTTACATATTTTCGGGAGCGGTTATATATAATTATATAGTTCCCTTTTATATTATTTATTAATCATTTGACCCTAACAGATGCATAACCTCCTCATAATAAACGAGGCCTGCATCAGTGATAAGCACATGCAGTAACCATGGCAACTGTGTGGACAGTCATTTATGTCATAATGAAGAAACAGGGGCACCCGCCATGATCAGTGCCATCTTGGATGCCCCTGAGGACCTTGAGCTTGTGTACCTCACTCTTCATGCAATTTGAAGGTTTTAGCAGGAGGAAAAGGGTTGTCTACTTTAGGGAACCCCTTCACCACGTGTCCATCTTCTTGAGAGGTGAACCTGGATCTGTAGGGAGAACAACTGTATATAAGGTGACAGATACAACTGTATATAACTGTATATAAGGTGACAGATACAACTGTATATAAGGTGACAGATACAACTGTATATAAGGTGACAGATACAACTGTATATAGCTTTATATAAGGTGACAGATACAACTGTATATATCTGTATATAAGGTGACAGATACAACTGTATATAGCTGTATATAAGGTGACAGATACAACTGTATATAGCTTTATATAAGGTGACAGATACAACTGTATATATCTGTATATAAGGTGACAGATACAACTGTATATAGCTGTATATAAGGTGACAGATACAACTGTATATAAGGTGACAGATACAACTGTATATAAGGTGACAGATACAACTGTATATAAGGTGACAGATACAACTGTATATAAGGTGACAGATACAACTGTATATAGCTGTATATAAGGTGACAGATACAACTGTATATAAGGTGACAGATACAACTGTATATAAGGTGACAGATACAACTGTATATAACTGTATATAAGGTGACAGATAAAACTGTATATAACTGTATATAAGGTGACAGATACAACTGTATACAGCTTTATATAAGGTGACAGATACAACTGTATATAGCTGTATATAAGGTGACAGATACAACTGTATATAGCTGTATATAAGGTGACAGATACAACTGTATATAGCTGTATATAAAGTGACAGATACAACTGTATATTACTGTATATAAGGTGACAGATACAACTGTATATAGCTGTATATAAGGTGACAGATACAACTGTATATAGCTGTATATAAGGTGGCAGATACAACTGTATATATCTGTATATAAGGTGGCAGATACAACTGTATATAGCTGTATATAAGGTGACAGATACAACTGTATATAACTGTATATAAGGTGACAGATACAACTGTATATAACTGTATATAAGGTGACAGATACAACTGTATATAACTGTATATAAGGTGACAGATACAACTGTATATAACTGTATATAAGGTGACAGATACAACTGTATACAGCTGTAAATAAGGTGACAGATACAACTGTATATAACTGTATATAAGGTGACAGATACAACTGTATATAGCTGTATATAAGGTGACAGATACAACTGTATATATCTGTATATAAGGTGACAGATACAACTGTATATAGCTGTATATAAGGTGACAGATACAACTGTATATAACTGTATATAAGGTGACAGATACAACTGTATATAGCTGTATATAAGGTGACAGATACAACTGTATATAGCTGTATATAAGGTGACAGATACAACTGTATATAACTGTATATAAGGTGACAGATACAACTGTATATAACTGTATATAAGGTGACAGATACAACTGTATATAGCTGTATATAAGGTGACAGATACAACTGTATATAACTGTATATAAGGTGACAGATACAACTGTATATAGCTGTATATAAGGTGACAGATACAACTGTATATAACTGTATATAAGGTGACAGATACAACTGTATATAACTGTATATAAGGTGACAGATACAACTGTATATAACTGTATATAAGGTGACAGATACAACTGTATATAGCTGTATATAAGGTGACAGATACAACTGTATATAGCTTTATATAAGGTGACAGATACAACTGTATATAACTGTATATAAGGTGACAGATACAACTGTATATAACTGTATATAAGGTGACAGATACAACTGTACATAAGGTGACAGATACAACTGTATATAGCTGTATATAAGGTGACAGATACAACTGTATATAAGGTGACAGATACAACTGAATATAGCTGTATATAAGGTGACAGATACAACTGTATATAACTGTATATAAGGTGACAGATACAACTGTATATAGCTGTATATAAGGTGACAGATACAACTGTATATAGCTGTATATAAGGTGACAGATTCAACTGTATATAAGGTGACAGATACAACTGTATATAGCTGTATATAAGGTGACAGATACAACTGTACATAAGGTGACAGATACAACTGTATATAAGGTGACAGATACAACTGTATATAGCTGTATATAAGGTGACAGATACAACTGTATATAGCTTTATATAAGGTGACAGATACAACTGTATATAGCTGTATATAAAGTGACAGATACAACTGTATATTACTGTATATAAGGTGACAGATACAACTGTATATAGCTGTATATAAGGTGACAGATACAACTGTATATAGATGTATATAAGGTGGCAGATACAACTGTATATATCTGTATATAAGGTGACAGATACAACTGTATATAGCTGTATATAAGGTGACAGATACAACTGTATATAGCTGTATATAAGGTGGCAGATACAACTGTATATATTTGTATATAAGGTGACAGATATAACTGTATATAGCTGTATATAAGGTGACAGATACAACTGTATATATCTGTATATAAGGTGACAGATACAACTGTATATAGCTGTATATAAGGTGACAGATACAACTGTATATAGCTTTATATAAGGTGACAGATACAACTGTATATAGCTTTATATAAGGTGACAGATACAACTGTATATATCTGTATATAAGGTGACAGATACAACTGTATATAGCTGTATATAAGGTGGCAGATACAACTGTATATATCTGTATATAAGGTGACAGATACAACTGTATATAGCTTTATATAAGGTGACAGATACAACTGTATATATCTGTATATAAGGTGACAGATACAACTGTATATAGCTGTATATAAGGTGACAGATACAACTGTATATAGCTTTATATAAGGTGACAGATACAACTGTATATATCTGTATATAAGGTGACAGATACAACTGTATATAGCTGTATATAAGGTGGCAGATACAACTGTTTATAAGGTGACAGATACAACTGTATATAAGGTGGCAGATACAACTGTATATAAGGTGGCAGATACAACTGTATATAAGGTGGCAGATACAACTGTATATAAGGTGACAGATACAACTGTATATAAGGTGGCAGATACAACTGTATATAAGGTGGCAGATACTCCTGCCATGTCCTCCATCACATCCAGTTTAGTATACTTATAGGCCGGCATTTATTATTGTGTTTAACCTTTTTTTTTCTGTCTATATTTCCTTTTTTTAACGCAAGCGTCCTTTCTGTTTTTTTGCACCTTTTTTGCGCCTTTTGGTTTCAGTCGATTTTGAGTTGTTATCCACAGATTTTGGCAATACGCATGATATGGACTGGTTTTATGAAAAGGCGCAAAAAAAGGCAGAAAACCACCAAAAAGTCTCTAAACTACACCAGCCCAGACTTGGTGTTTGTAAAGAGTTACATTTCAGAAAATGTGACCTGCACAAAATTAATCAAATGCTCTGCGACCATTTAATGAATCTGGCGCTCCTACACATCACCAGCACACAAAAAAAGTGTAGAAAACCTACAATGATGAATGCCCCCCCCCCCCCTGTCTATTTTTGTTATGTTGTTGTCTGTAAATCATGGCATTACCCTCTAAGCCCTATGGAGGGTAGGGTTGCCACCTTTCTTGCAAAAAAATACCGGCCATGCTAATTTGCATAATTAATTATATATGCGTGACATCACAGGATACACATATGTGGGGGAAATATTGTCCTATTCTGAGCCCAATAACTTTCTTATTTCTCCTTATACAGGGATGTATGAGGGCTAGGGGATAAAATGTCTGATCACGGGGGGCCTTCCGCCGGGACCCCTCGCGATGTCCCTGCAGCACCCGCATTGTATGCGGGGCTGCGTCTCCAGTGTCGGAAACTTCCGCGTTTCCAAGACTGGACACGTGACGTAATGTCATGCCCCCTCCATGATGCCACGCTACCTCCATTCATGTCTGTGGGAAGGGGCATGACGGCCGTTATGCCCCCTCCCATAGACATAAATGGAGGGTGCGTGGAGTGATGTCACAGAGGGGGAGTGAAGTTACATCACGTCTCCAGTCTCGGAAACCCAGAAGTTTCCAACACTGGAGACGCAGCCCCGCATATAATGCTGGTGCTGCAGGGAGATTGTGGGGGTCCCAGTGGAGGGCCCCCCACGATCAGATATTTTATCCCCTATCTTCTGGATAAGGGATAAAAGCTTAGATTCCGGAATACCCCTTTAACTAAGCAAACAAGGAGATGGTACAGACTGACAGTAGATTTAAAAAAAAACTAGTGTCACTGTTAAAAATCTGGCGCATTATAGTAATCTAAATAGTTGCCAGTTTTTATTGTCTCCCCCAAAGTCGGTAGGCACATGGCCAAGACAACGCAGGAGCAGCTTAGAGACAACTCTGTCCTTGAGTCGCCCAGCCCTGAAACAGTGCCCAATGGAACATCTCTGAAAATGGCTCCCACCGACGGTCCTCATCCCACCTGACAGAGCTTGAGAGGATCTACAGAGAAGAATGGCAGAAAACGCTAAATCCTGGTGTATAAACCTTATGGGCTTGTCCCTAATAGGACTGGAGGCTGGGACCACTGACTAAGGGACTTCAACTAAGTCCTGGTCTGAATACTTTAAGAGTACATCTCATGATCTTGTAAAATGTTCACTGCCCCCATCATGATAAACCACCCCCTGCCTTTATTTTAAATACTTTTCAATTTTCTACCTTGAAATTGCTCTGTATTTTCTGCTCAGACTCAGTCAGATTCACAGACTGGGAAGGGGCGTTCCCCAGCAGGAGTGACATCATCTGAAGACATACAGGGAGAGAACTTCCTCCCTCACTCTGCTACACAGCCCAGAGCAGTTCAGTGTGAGATGAGCTATGATTGGATAAGGCTGCACCCCCCCCCCCTTTCCGATCAGCATTTCCTGAATTTGGACTTCTGCCAGGCCAACAGGAGTCCAAGTCTGTGCAAGAGATGGGGGCAATGTGCTCTGGACAAGTAGGGAGACACCTAGTGGCAGCTTTTTTTTAAAACACAAAACATAGAAAACTTTTTTTTAAGCAAAGTACATTAGAAAGAGTTTTTATTTGCCATAAGGAGTGCAATAGCAAAAAACATTTTAATGACAGTGCCCATTTAAGTCACTGCAAAATTTTAGTTTTTCCTTTTCAGTAAATTAGTAAAGATTTCAAACTTTCTGTTTCGCTTGCCGAAGCGCTGTGAGGTCACGTCTATGGCTAGGGCCGGTCCCGCTGAAGCAGACTGTCAGCGGAGACCATCCAGAGATAGGGTGCCCCAAAACCGGAGCTACGAGGGAGTGACAGAATGTGAGTTACACTAAAGTGTTTGTGTAGGCAGCCAACAATAGTAAATACATATTTTTTACTGGACAACCCCTTTAAAAAAAAAAAAAAACTTTAGATATACAAATAGTATTGATAGTGTAAGTATCAGTATCAAGTGAGTTGGTATGTATCTTATCAGAGAGAAAAAAATGCCTCCTACTCTTATTAGGCTCCTTTTCTCCCTCCTGAACTCATCATTCTTTCAAAAAAAAAAAAAACGCTGAAGCCTGTCTTGAGAGTGACAAAGATCCATCAGCTCACTGAGAGTTATATTCTGCCCATAAAAGTCTAGAGGAGAGATGGTAAGAAGAAGAGGAAGTAGAAGTGGCTCAAGAGAGCCAGAAGCAGACAGAAAGAGTACTCCAGCTCAGGTGAGTATTAGATATCATCCAAAAACCAGATTCAGGGCCTAGAATGCTCACTACTGCTCTATAGTGTCTACCATGCTGCTGCTGATTTTTAGGAGGTGCTTTTAAATATAGGTGAGCAGGATCTTCTCTTCTGTGTGTACTGCACCCAATAGCTCAGGGACAACTAAAGCATGCATAGGAAAAATGCTGATAAAAAATGCCATACACAAGTAAAAGAAAGGTCTGGTCAGAATGTTACTTAATGTTACTTCGTATGGACACATACACAACAGCTCAACTTAAATAATCAGCTGAAATGACAGATACACTTTTTTTTAAGTCATATTGGCTTAAAAATGTCTTCTCACAACATCCAGCAACCTTTGTAGCTTTCTACAATTCCCCTCTTGGGAGCCTTCATTACACAGTAGTTTACATATAAACACATGGTCAGTGCATTCATATGTAAATGTGCCCTTTAGGATGTGCCCCTTTGCAGTATAGGAGCTCAGCTGAGCTTGCTGACTGTTTCCATTGACAACCAATCAGATCAGGGGGTGACAATGAGTCAAGAATAAGTCTTCCTAAGTGGTGTATTTTAGTTTTTTTGCTTCCCTCGGCTGACATGTACCCAATAGCTCCCCAACACCCCTCCCCCACCACATCGATGTACCGTATATGTATGTATGACTGATGTGCAGGTTTTGTATGCCTGTATGATAGATGTGTATTTGTATGATAGATGTGTGTATGTATGATACACACATCCATCATACACATGTGGTATCAGCCGGGGTGCAATATAGAGCAGATGTTGTAACCCTGGTGGCAGATGTTATTAACCCCTTCTTGTTGTGACGCCAGGGTATGGTTTAGTCTTAACCTCCCCGAAGGTAATACCGCTGGTCCTGGGCTAGGCACGGGGGTCTAGCAAAGAGCCCATAGGTCACTTGGGGGGTCACCTGGTCACTAGTGCCTCCTGGGTAACAATCACATTGTAACAGCTATTAAAGAAACAGTACATTTTATTATACAACTTATGTACATAGGGGATAACACATAAAGGGGGCCCTGGGGACATGGAGAGACTCTGCCTGACAGGGCAGGAGACATGCAGGGACACACCATCCCGTACTGGGCCACCACACACACATTTGTCATATACATATCTATCATACATGCATACATATACTGCACATCAGTCATTCATACATATACTGTACATCGGTCATACACACGTCCATCATGCATAGGTATACTGTACATCAGTCATACACTGCATACAGTATGCCTATGTATGATGGATGTTTGACTGACATCCATGTACGGCCCTGGGTATATGATGGAGCGAGAAATGAACACCTGCTCAGTGTTGGTAGTCACAGAGGCCGTGAAATAGACAGTGGTCTGTCATGGGGCAGCATTTCCTGGCTTGGACCTTGTTAGCCCAATGATAATTATGCCACTGGGCTCCTTCCATATGAAATCAGAGCTGTATGTAGCCTGAGAGAGGGGTCTTCAGACTGCATTGACTTAGGATTTACTATATTATTATAGGGGTACTCCGCTGCCCCAGCATTAGGAACATTTTGTTCCAAATGCTTGGAGCAGGCGGTGGGGTCGGGATGTCACACCATGCCCCCCCCCCCCCCAGTGCAGGCAGGGCCGGTTTTAAGCTTAGTGTGGCCCTGGG
The DNA here is from genome assembly GCF_029499605.1 of Hyla sarda. Lineage (NCBI taxonomy): Eukaryota > Metazoa > Chordata > Amphibia > Anura > Hylidae > Hyla > Hyla sarda. The sequence continues at coordinate 16,904,108 of NC_079198.1, read as the reverse complement.
CAAACTTAAAAGTTTGGTCACTTCAAATACCATAAAAAACATATAAAAAGCTATTTAAAAGTTCCATCAAAACAAAAATGGTACCGATAAAAACTACAGATCATGGTGAAAAAAATGACCCTCATACATCCCCATATACAGAAAAATTTATGAATCTGAATATTTTAAGCATACTAAATGTTGTACAAAAAAGTAACGTAGTGAAAAAATAAATAAAACCTATATAAATTAATTGGGTATTGTTGTGACCGTATGGCCTACAAAATAAAGATGGTGTGTTGTTTTTACCGAAAAATGCACTGCGTAGAAACATTAGCCCCCAAATGTTACTAAATGGCGTTGTAATATTGAGGTTCTGAATCAGTGCGTGGCATGTCTGCTACCCATCACCACTACAAGCAGCCACTGCTCTTTGTGGTAGAGGGCACCATTGCGCTTGATCTTAAGGTGGTGACGGTGGTGCTATGGAGTTCCATGCACCCCGGACAAAGGGATGTTAAAGGAGCCTTGCCTCTCCCTGCAAGCACTATGTGAATGGCCTCTGCTGAGAGCCTTTAAGAAACAGCGAGGCTCAATTCTAAATGGTGCTGGCTGCACTCCCACACTCATTCCCCTAGCCACTAACACTGTAGAAGCCACAGGGGCCCCTGGAGGATGGGGGCCCTGGGCAGTTGCCCTGTTTGCCCCCCCCCCCCTTAACGCTGGCCCTTAATGCTAGTCTAGACTTGCATTGAGGGGGCATGGTGTGATATCATGAGTGGGCGTGGCCATGACATCACAACCCCACACCAAGCGTTTTAAACAAGCACTGGGCGCTGCACAAATCACGGGGGTCTCAGCCGCAGGGCCCCCACAATCAGACATCTTATCCCCCATCCTTTGGACAGGGGATAAGATGTCTAGGGGTGGAGTACCCCTTTAACCTTAGAATCAAATTTGACAAGAGTAGCCCTGTCTACCTCACTCCGCCCTTCACATTTCCAATACGTTTTCTGTATCATTTATCGGAGCTTATGTTTTTTTACAAAGTGGAAACAAAATGAATAAAAAAAAAAAAAGAAGACTTTAAGAGGTTCATAAATTACATCAAACTTTATGAGCAGGAAAACACAACAAGCGTCCTCCCCGTGAACAATTGCTTCCTGTTAATTGATTTTTATATATATAAAAGTATAGTGCTGCAGGAATTTCATACATTTACCGGGAAGTAAGTGCACCATATATCCACCGTGTTCAGTAATGCACTTCAGCGCTTTGTTTCACTTGGCTGGTAGGTCGCATAAAGCTGTATGTTTTTAACGGCTTCAATTTTGGAACATCAGTTTTCCCACGTTATCACAATCCCTAATCTGATGCACTCCTCCCTCCGCAGTAAATCGGGATGGTCCATTACTGGCGCAGTAAATTAGCACTGTAAAACAGTAGTAGTCAGTGGTAGGCCATTATGAAGGCGCCATATACCAGCACCATAAAGCGCTATCTCACCATGGTGCTTTTAGCAGGGGAAACAGACGTATGGTTAGAATACAAATATGGCTGTGCAGTGAGCAACCATATTGATCAGCACAACCGGGTTAATTCCAGTGAGGAATGCAATTGTCAATACTTTTTCTACTGAGAACGTGCAACAATATAAAATATTAATAGGGAAACCCACTGAGAATGGAAATCAGCTTTGGTTTTGTAAGAATCCTTGCAGTGCCTTCCAGGTAACATCCTCTTTAGAAATAGAACATAAGCTTATTTCTCAATGAACAAAAACTTGTCCTATGACAATACATGCAACGTGTTTCGAGTAACGTCCTCCTCAGACATATACAACAAGAAGGACAAACAGGAGGTGGTCCTGTAACTATACATGAAATGCATTTTGGATAATATTCAGCTCAGACTTTTCTCAATGAAAAATAGGTGTCATCCTATGATAATACGTGCAACGCGTTTCAGGTAACATCCTCCTCCAACAAATAGAATGAAGGTTATTTTCAAGAATGGAAAGCAGAAGTGGTCCTGTAACACATTTTTTGGTAAAGCCCTTTTCTAGACGTAAGCTTATTTGTCATGAATGGAGAACAAGTGATATACGCAACGCGTTTCAAGCAAAAGTCAAGCAAAACCTTCCTCAGGGTATAAGAGAAACTGAATTTGCAAGAACGGAAAACAGGTTTGGCCTTCTCAGAACCCATAGAAGGTGTTTCTCAGCCATGGCAATGCCTCCCTTGAGTATTAGGCTGGGACTACGTGGAGACATTTTCTAGAGTGATTTCCAGATTTCGCCTGAGTGACCAATGAGTGATTTTGCATGACGGCCCTTCTCTTGAGTATGTTCTTCATTCTTATTACAAAATTTTTAACTCTCCTGCTAGTGAAGTTGGTTCTATTGGTTCCTGAACCATCAGTAGATAAGTCTTTTATCTCAGGGGCTAATACTTTAGGAATTCACTTTAAAAAACTATTTTTATAATTTTAGAGAGAGAGAGAGAGAGAGAGAGAGAGAGAGAGGGCATGCTTCTGAAGCTACTGTATGAGGACATCAGTAAATTTCGAAAAAGTTAAAGGTATTTTTTCCCTATTAAGAGGAAGGCTTTATGTTTCCATTTAAACGGTTACTCCTCCCCTAGACATGTTATCCCTTGTCCAAAGCATAGGGGATAACATGTCTGATCACGGGGGTGTGACCACTGCGGACCCCCGCGATCTCTGCCGCAGCAACCCAGTCATCTGTGCCGGATGACTGACGACCACAGCCTCTATGCCCCCTCCCATAGATGTTAATGGAGGGGGTATTGCGTGATGTCACGAACAGGGAAGCCCCAGGCTTACGTGTTCATCAACGCCGCAACCCCGCCCCGGAGATCGCAGGAGGTCCCAGCGTCCGGACCCCCCATGGTCAGACATATTAAACCCCTCCCCCGGTTTCATGTATATGGTCCCATTTCAAAGGACTTAGGGGAGATTCATCAAAACCTGTGAGGAGGAAAAGTTCCCAGTTGCCAATTGCAACCAATTAGAATGCTTCTTTCATTTTTGAGGGACCCTTTAAAAATGAAAGAAGCGATCTGATTGGTTGCTTTCGGCAACCGGGCAACTTTTACTCTGCACAGGTTTTAATAAATCTCCCCCTTAAAGGGGTACTCCACTGGAAAACATTTTCTTTTAAATCAACTGGTGCCAGGAAATTACTTCTATTTAAAAATCCCAATCATTCCAGTACTTATCAGCTGCTGTATGCTCCACAGGAAGTTCTTTTCTTTTTGAATTTCCTTTCTGCCTGACCACAGTGCTCTCTGCTGACACCTCTATCCATGTCATGAACTGTCCAGACCAAGAGAGGTTTGCTATGGGGATTTGCTCCTACTCTGGACAGTTCCTAAAATTGACAGAGGTGTCAGCAGAGAGCACTTAAAAATAAAAGAAAACTTCCTTTATACACTGGAGTACTTCCTGTGTATTATAAGTACTGGAAGGATTGGGATTTTTTTAAGAGAAGTAATTTACAAATCTGTTTAACTTTCTGGCACCAGTTGATTTTAAAGAAAATGTTTTCCAGTGGTGTACCCCTTTAAAGACTACATTACTCCCTTCACCAACATATTTTATACATGAGATGGTAAAAGACCACTGTATAATCTGATTTAAAGGTGTAGAGTCCACATTTTGAGATATACTTATTCGATGTTGGGCCCTACAAATTAGATTGTTTTTGCAAGGAGACCTCTGAGACTGCAGTTCTTGAGTCCTTTATCTATCATTTTTTATAGGAAGCTCATTGCATTTCAGATTTTCCATGGCCTCCAGCCAGGCTCTTGTCACTTCTGTATGCCTGAACATGATTGTAAATGCGGTCCACACTGAAATATGGTGCCAGTCAAGGGTGCAGCGCTAGCATGCACCCAAAGGTTCCTCTGCCACATATAACAAAGCTAGTACTTTCAAGGGGTACTCCTGGGGAAAACTTTTTTTTTTTTTTTTTAAATCAACTGGTGCCAGAAAGTTAAACAGATTTGTAAATCACTTCTATTAAAAAATCTTAATCCTTCCAGTATTTTTTAGGGGCTGTATACTAAAGAGAAATCCAAAAAAGAAATGCATTTCCTCTGATGTTCTGACCACAGTGCTCTCTGCTGACCTCTGCTGTTCATTTTAGGAACTGTCCAGAGCAGGAGAAAATCCCCATATGCTGCTCTGGACAGTTCCTAAAATGGACAGCAGAGGTCAGCAGAGAGCACTGTGGTCAGAACATCAGAGGAAATGCATTTCTTTTTTGGATTTCTCTGTAGTATACAGTCTCTAAAAAGTACTGGAAGGATTAAGATTTTTTAATAGAAGTCATTTACAAATCTGTTTAACTTTCTGGCACCAGTTTATTTAAAAAAAAAAAAAGTTTTCCACGTGAGTACCCCTTTAACTTACATTATAGTTTAGCGGCCCTGTTTCAGATTTTGTTTTGGGACACATAAGCTTTAATTTACACCACCGATGCCAATGGTTCCCCGTAAATGAACACAATAATTTGAGGGCAGGAAAAATGTTAAAAACCAGACACTATAATATTGATGATTTATTGTTAGAATAGGCCTTTAATACCTGATCAGTGTGACTCCTGCCACCCCCATCTAGGGTTGCCACCTTTCTTGCAAAAAAAATACCGGCCATGGTCATTTGCATAATTAATTATATATGCGTGACATCACAGGATACACATATGCAGGGGATATTTTGTTCTATTCTGACCCCTATAACTTTTTTATTTCTCCTTATACGGGCCTGTATGAGGGCTAATTTTTTTGCGTTTTTAACAGGACCATTTTTGTTTTCATGTGACTTTTTGATCGCTTTTTTTTTTTTATTAAATTCGGGAGTGGCAGTTAGTTACTAACTACAACTCCCAGCATGCCCCAATACAGCCTGTTGCTCAGCAGCTGCCCCAAACAAAAACTATAACTCCCTGCATGTTGGACTATATAGTAGTATATAGTATAGGTCAGTGTTTCCCAACCAGGGGTGCCTCCTGCTGTTGTAAAACTACAACGCCCAGCATGCCCGGACAGCCAACGGCTGTCCGGGCATGCTGGGAGTTGTAGTTTTGCAACAGCTGGAGGTGCTCTGGTTGGGAAACACTGGTATAGTATATGGGGCAACATTCCGGGACTTGGAGGATTGGTTGGATAAATACCGGCCATTGCAAGGACAGTATTTTTTATATAAAACCCCCATTGCCCATCTTAAATGGGTTATCCAGGAAAAACTTTATATATATATATATATATATATATATATATATATATATATATATCTCAACTGGCTCCAGAAAGTTAAACAGATTTGTAAATGACTTCTATTTAAAAATCTTAATCCTTTCAGTACTTATGAGCTGCTGAAGTTGAGTTGTTCTTTTCTGTCTCTAAGTGCTTTCTGATGACACCTGTCTCGGGAACTTTCCAGAGTAGAAGCAAATCCCCATAGCAAACCTCTTCTACTCTGTGCAGTTCTCGAGACAAGCAGAGATGCCAGCAGAGAGCACTGTTGCCAGATAGAAAAGAACAACTGAACTTCAGCAGATAATAATTATTGGAAGGATTAAGATTTTTTTTTAATAGAAGTAATTTAAAATCTGTTTAACTTTCTGGAGTCAGTTGATATATTAAAAAAAAAAAAGTTTTTTTTTACTGGAATACCCCTTTAATAAGGAGGTCACAGCAACCAGGGAAATCTATATCTCTGTCTTGTTTTCCTAGACATTGTGCCATACATTAGGTTTACCGACACTGAGCTACAGTGCCAGCAGGAGCCACGATGAAATGTATGAGTATATGTCTGGTTACACCAGCAAGTACTACAGGCCCCATCGTTCAGCTGATCCACGCAAGTCAGACCCCCACTGATCATATATTGATAGCTTGTCCTAGGAAAATCCATTAATATTCTAGTCTCGGAAACCCCTATGGTTTGTTAGGGGGCCAAGTGGAGGTATAATGGTTAGTCACTGCGGCTGCCGAAGTAAGAGATAACTGGATAGACACATTCCTTGCAACGAACTCGGGCAGACTGGCTATACATCTCATAAAGGAGGCTGGAGGCTGGTGGTACTATTGTAGTAGTGTCTCACTGGTGTCGTGTGCACAGAAGAAGGAGGGCCCAATAACAAATATCGAAATGGGCCTCATGTTATGGTGTCTGATTTTTGACCCCACAGGACAGAAGGGTCTGGTGTTTATTTTCATTTGCTTTCCATGACTCATTGGTCAATGCTAATGTTGAGCGCGAATATTCGAAACGCAAATTTTTAACTCAAATTTCGGCATTACGTGATTTTGCGAATATTTAGAATATAGTGATATATATTCATAATAACGAATATATATATATATTTTTTTGTAGTTTTTGTTTGTTTTTGCGAAAATGCAAATATTCTGGAATATCAGCACTTCCAGTCAGAGGACACTGATCCCTCCCTTCTTTTTAAGGTAACAGATATAATCGCGCATGAACACTAGAGATGAGCGAATTTACAGTAAATTCGATTCGTCACAAACTTCTCGGCTCGGCAGTTGATGACTTTTCCTGCATAAATGAGTTCAGCTTTCAGGTGCTCCGGTGGGCTGGAAAAGGTGGATACAGTCCTAGGAGACTCTTTCCTAGGAATGTATCCACCTTTTCCAGCCCACCGGAGCACGTGAAAGCTGAACTAATTTACGCAGGATAAGTGATCAACTGCCGAGCCGAGAAGTTCGCGACAAATCGAATTTACTGTAAATTCGCTCATCTCTATTGAACACTATGTGAATTTCATTACGGATTTTCGCATAAAGAAACTAATAAACATAGCGAATATGCGAATTTCGTGAATATAGGACAAATATTCGTCCATATATTCGAGAAATATCCCAAATTCGAATATTCTTTTTAAAAAAAATTATACGAATATTTATGCGAATATCGGCACTTTCAGACTGGACACTGATCAATCCCTTCTTTTAGGTGAGATGTAATTGCGCATGCGCACTATGCGAATTTCATTACGAATTTTTGCATAGAAAAAAAAAGAGAGAAATATTCGTCCATATATTCGCAAAATATCGCTAATTCGAATATGGCCCCTGCCGCTCATCGCTAGTCAATACCCCCCTTTCATAAATTTTGCGAAAATTCAATTCCCTGACGAGAGGAGATCTGCACAGTTTCTTACTAATAGAACAAAAAGATGTAATCAACCAGGACAGGGCCCCTCTCTCCAAGGGCCCCATAGCAGCCACATGATCATGGCCGGTGTAGTGCCATATTTTGTGTTTTGTCATGGAATGTGTTACATGACTCAGCAGCCAGCATCCGAACCACTTACTCAACCGGCTCACCATAACCCCCACCCTGATGTGGTTCACCTTAGTTGTAAGGTAACGACATGAGGATGTTTGTTACAGTGTGTCACCTCAGTCAGTTGTAAGGTAACGACATGAGGGGGAGGTTTGTTACAGTGTGTCACCTCAGTTGTAAGGTAATTACATAAGGAGGCGATTTGTTACAGTGTGTCATCCCAATAGAAGGGAGATTACATAAGGAGGGGTTTGTTACAGTGTGTCACCCCAGTAGTAAGGAGATTATATGAGGAGGAGGTTTGTTACAGTGTGTCACCCCAGTAGTAAGGAGATTACATGAGGAGGAGGTTTGTTACAGTGTGTCACCACAGTAGTAAGAAGATTACATGAGGAGGAGTTTTGTTACAGTGTGTCACCCCAGTAGTAAAGAGATTACATGAGGATGAGGTTTGTTACAGTGTGTCACCCCAGTAGTAAGGAGATGACATGAGTAGGAGGTTTGTTACAGTGTGTCACCCCAGTAGTAAACTAATTACATGAGAAGGTTTGTTACAGTGTGTCACCCCAGTAGTATGGAGATTACATGAAGAGGAGGCTTGTTACAGTGTGTCACCCCAGTAGTAAGGTGATTACATGAAGAGGAGGTTTGTTACAGTGTTTCACCCCAGTAGTAAGGTGATTACATGAGGAGGGGGTTTGTTACAGTGTGTCACCCCAGTTGTAAGGAGATTACATGAAGAGGGGGCTTGTTACAGTGTGTCACCCCAGTAGTAAGACGATTACATGAGGAGGAGGTTTGTTACAGTGTGTCACCCCAGTTGTAAGGAGATTACATGAAGAGGGGGTTGTTACAGTGTGTCACCCCAATAGTAAGGAGATTACATGAGGAGAAGGGTTGTTACAATGTATCACCCCAGTAATAAGGTGGGGTGTGCCATAGGGTGGGCCAATGTGTGGAGTCAAAGGGTGGCAAAATTAGCTTTTGCCTAGGGTGGCATAAATCCTTGCACCAGCCCTGCACATATTGTGCCACTATGGTACATACACCTTTGGTCTTGTATTTAGCCCCTGTATTAGAGCATACTCTCTCGAAGTGTCTAGTCTGTAAGCCCAACTTTTTAGTGAAATACTCTCTAGTCTGTACCAGCACTACTCACTTGGATGATACTGATGACTTAGTAGTTCTCTCCTGTATTAGGACCTCTTTGGCCGATTCTAGGTGTGTCTGGGGGAATCACATGGTCCTATCGCTCCATCAGGCTGCACCCGAACTTGACAGCTCTGCTACACCAAGGTGGTAATGACACCCACTACAGGAACAGTGATGGCACTTCCCTAAGTTCAGGAAATGCTCACCGTCTCTTAAGACAACACGAGCATCTCTGACAACAACGATCACATGGCATGTTGGACCTGCAGGTCTTATGCGGGCACAGAAACACATATAGTACCAACTGGAAGAAAAGTTGGGGCCCGGCACTTGCAAGACTAGGGAATGCAGATTAAAGGGGTATTCCAGGAAGAAAGTTAAACAGATTTGTATATTATTTCTATTAAAAAAATCTTAATCCTTCCAATAATTATCAGCTGCTGAAGTTGAGTTGTTCTTATCTGTCTGGAAACAGTGCTCTATGCTGACATCTCTGCTTGTCTCGGGAACTGCACAGAGTAGAAGAGGTTTGCTATGGGGATTTGCTTCTACTCTGGACAGCTCCCGAGACACGTGTCATCAGAGAGCACTTAAAGGGGTTATCCAGGAAAAAACTTTTTTTTATATATCAACTGGCTCCAGAAAGTTAAACAGATTTGTAAATTACTTTGATTAATGGGGTTGTGCGCTGCCCTGCAGTTCGGAGCTCAGCTCACAGCGTCCGGAAGTTCATTACTCCAAACGCTGTGTGCCGGCTTCCGTGTTCGCAGCCGCCGGGCGTGACGTCACGCCCGGCCCCTTCGTGACGTCTCACCCGCCCCGTCGTGACGTCACGCCCGCCCCCTCTACCAAAATCTATGGGAAGTGGGCATGACAGCGGTTGCGCCCCCATCCCATAGACTTTCGTTGAGGGAGCGGGCGAGACGCTACGAAGGGGCCGGGCGTGACGTCACGCCCGGCGGCTGGGAACACGGAAGCCCGCACACAGCGTTCGGAGTAATGAACTTCTGGACGCTGTGAGCTGAGCTGAGAACTGCAGGGCAGCGCACAACCCCTTTAAAAAATCTTAATCCTTTCAGTACTTATGAGCTTCTAGAGTTAAGGTTGTTCTTTTCTGTCTAAGTGCTCTATGATGACACGGGTCTCGGGAAACGCCCAGTTTTGAAGCAAATCCCCATAGCCAACCTCTTCTAAACTGGGTGGTTCCCGAGACACGTGTCATCAGAGAGCACTTAAACAGAAAAGAACAACTCAAATTCAGCAGCTCATAAGTACTGAAAGGATTAAGATTTTTTTTTATAGAAGTAATTTACAAATCTGTTTAACTCTCTGGAGCCAGTTGATATATAAAAAAAAAAGGTTTTCCCTGGATAACGCCTTTAATGTCATGGATTGGACAAGGCGATCCTGAAAGTAGCTTGGTAGCGGTGGTGCTAAACCCAAACAGCACAAATAATTCTAAATGAAGAAAAAGACATGGGACTGCACTCACCATCCATGAGTTCTTTATTGACTGGTGGGGTCATAGGCATGCATCACGGGGGAGGCAGGGGCTCCGCCTCGGAGCCCCTGCCTCCCCCGTGATGCATGCCTGTGACCCCGCCAGTCAATAAAGAACTCTTGGATGGTGAGTGCAGTCCCATGTCTTTTTCTTTGTTTAGACACCTATAGTACCAGCACCTGCTGCCAATGCTCGCCCCAACTGCTGCCAATGCTTGCCCCAACTGCTGCCAATGCTTGCCCCAACTGCTGCCAATGCTCGCCCCAACTGCTGCTAATGCTCGCCCCAACTGCTGCCAATGCTCGCCCCAATTGCTGCCAATGCTTGCCGACTCTCAGACTTAGCAAGCAGATTACACTCAAGGTAGACTATGACCCCATTGCCATATTGTTAAGCTGCACAGTAACTGCAGCAAACAGAACAATGCTTGAAAGAAGAATAGAGGCACAATACAGAATGGAAGCGTACGCTGCGTACCCTGTAAAAAGAAGGCATCAGCAATAAACAGTAAACCAGCAATAAAATATGAAGGAAGGTGACAATGGGCGATGGGGCCTCTTGTTCAGTTCAAGTTGTTTTATCACATCTTATGGAGGATAAAGTGAAGACATTTCCTGTTGTGGTGGCCCAGTACGGGATGGTGTTGCCCCGTACCTTTCATGTCCTGTCAGGCAGTGTCCCCTGAGTGTCCCCATGGCGCCCTATAGTTGTTTCCCCATTTGTATATATGGTGTATATTAAAAGATGTGTTATGCCTTTAATAAAATGTACCATGTGATTGTTACCCAGGAGGTACCAGTGACCAGCTTACCCCAAAGTTGACCTATGGGCTCCCTGCTAGTCTCCCCCATATAAACCCTGGGTGGAGCTTCTCTCTCTTGCTTCCTGCTGAGGTCCAGTAAAGTCGTGCCTAGTGTGTGTGTCCAGAGTAGTGGAGGCCTCAAGTCAGGTCCTGCAGCCACAAGCCAAGTGCAAGTAAGATAAAGTCACCGTCCTGTCAGTCACAAGCCAGTCAAGTCATCTGTCTACCCAGTGGGGCCTGCATTAAATTCTCCCATCCAACTACAAGTCCCAGCAAGCCTGCGAGGTCTCTGTGTCACTGGTCACCTCCTTGGGCCCCCGGCTGTACTGCATAGACTGTTCCAACTGTCTACCCTCAGTAAAGCTACCGTTGTCCGTAACTTGGCGTCTGTGTCTTCATTGCCCCCGTGCCTAGCCCAGGATCCACCGGTATACTGTACTTTCGGGTGGTTAAGGCTAAACCTTGCCCTGGTGTCACGAACACAAGGGCTTAATACTAGGGACCGACCGATTATCGGTTTGGTCAATATTATCGGCCGATATTCACGATTTTGGACGTTATCGGTATCGGCAATTACTGTGGGCAAACTCTAATTCATGCAGATTCACAGTTGACGCTTTTTTTTCCCATTATGCCACAGTCCTGTGCTGAGAGATCACTAACCTATCAGCATCGTATAAACAGGTATATGTGTTTGAGTGTGTACGATATATATTGGTAATATACAGTATTAACATCGTTTTTAATGATGAAAAAAGGCATAAATTCTTGAATTTCAGTCAACTATTCTGCTGTGTTGATCCAGAATAAGACAAGAAAAACAAGAGGTGGAAGCAATTGTTCCTCACCTCTTTTTTGCTGACTCCAAATCTGTCAGTATAAATCCCTAGATCAATGACTCCTTAAAGGGGTACTTTGCCCCTAGACATCTTATCCCCTATCCAAAGGATAGGGATAAGATGTCCGATCACGGGGGGTCCCGCCACTGGGGACCCCCATGATCTCCCTGCTACACCCGATGTTCGTTTAGAGCGTCGGGTGCAGCGTCGGAGGCTCGTGACGTCATGGCCGCGCCCTCTCAATGCAAGTCTATGGGACTAGACTTGCATTGAGGGGGCATGGCCATGACATCACTAATGGGGCGTGACCGTGACGTCACAAGCCTCCGACCTGCACCGTCAGTCATCCGGCATGGAGCGAAGTTTGCTCTGTGCACTGGATGTCTGGGGTGCCTCAGCCGAGATAGCAGTGGTCCCTAGCGGCGGGACACCCGCGATCAGACATCTTATCCCCTATCCTTTGGATAGGGGATAAGATGTCTAGGGGAGGAGTACCCCTTTAATCTAGTAACTATTAATATTAGACACCACATAAATAGCTATGGACAAAACACAAGCCTCAGACCCCAGACTAGTTCCAATAAATGCTCATAAAGCTGCCAGATCTGATATGTCAAACCCCAGAATAAATGCTGACTATAAAGTGATACAGACCCTAGACCAGACGCCAAACACATTGCACAGGTACTTAATGTTTAGGGCCCTTTTCCTGGATGAACAGGACCAGGGGCCAGTGATCACTTCATTTGGACCTGTGAAAAAACCATCACACACCTCAATGTGTAATCTAGTGATCATTTGCGAGGCCCTCGCTGCCCGGTGGTCAAGCCTTGTAATAAACTGAAAACAGGGATAAGAGCGCTCCATATTGTATTAAAAAGGATACAAAGATTAATAACAGGAAGGCATAAAAGCCGCTCACCCTAAATTGTTGTATACCAACATACACAACAATGGTACCACATGTAAGTGAAAATGAGTCGTCCGCAGCCCTCCGGCTCAAGTAGCTATGCAGATAGGAATAGCTTCGAACGGAACGCTGGCTCATCAAGGCGCAAAAAGGACTCAAAGCACAGCCAAGTAAAAAGTAACACATTTTTTTTATCCCAAGATGCAACGCGTTTCACTGCGCTTGCGCAGCTTCTTCAGGCATGATGCCTGAAGAAGCTGCGCAAGCACAGTGAAACACGTTGCATCTTGGGATTAAATATTTTGTTACGTTTTACTTGGCTGTGCTTTGAGCCAGCATTCCGTTTCAAACCATTCCTATCTGCCAGCCTTGTAATAGGCTTACTAAACAAGCGCCGATTTAGATCAGTCCATTTAATAGGGCCCTAACACAATCTCTCACAATTCTTCCCCATGGAGTCTTGAAAAATGATGCACCAAAATGAAGACTAAAACCAATGATAAATTCCCCTATGGTGAGAACATTTATAGAAATTCTCCTTAACTTCATGAAAGGCAACACACAAAAAAATGCGGAGTAAAGAAGCTACACATAAGGACCAATAATAAATTGTTCCACATGGTTTTGTGTGTCCTCGAATCATTGCACATTCTGCTGAAAATTTGCCACAATATGTTATAAAATCTATGACTAAATTACAATACGCAATGATTCCTAGATTACACGCCCGTTGTGCCTCGACCGATTTTTAGCACTGAATTGACCCATTAAAGGGGTACTCTGGTGGAAAACATTTTTTTTTTTTTAAATCAACTGGTGCCAGGAAGTTAAACAGATTTGTAAATCACTTCTATTAAAAAAATCTTAATCCTTCCAGTACTTTTTAGGGGCTGTATACTAAAGAGAAATCCAAAAAAGAAATGCATTTCCTCTGATGTCACGACCACAGTGCTCTCTGCTGACCTCTGCTGTCCATTTTAGGAACTGTCCAGAGCAGAAGAAAATCCCCATAGCAAACATATGCTGCTCTGCTCAGTTCCTAAAATGGACATCAGAGGTCAGCAGAGAGCACTGTGGTCGTGACATCAGAGGAAATGCATTTCTCTTTTGGATTTCTCTTTAGTATACAGCCCCTAAAAAGTACTGGAAGGATTAAGATTTTTTAATAGAAGTGATTTACAAATCTGTTTAACTTTCTGGCACCAGTTGATTTAAAAAAAAAAAAAGTTTTCCATGGGAGTACCCCTTTAACGGGTCAAAGCACAACTGATACCACCAGGTCCCCATGGATCCCACTGACTTGAATGGAGTCAACTTGCTCCAGAAAGTTAAACAGATTTGTAAATGACTTCTATTAAAAAATCTTAATCCTTTCAGTACTTATGACTCTGAGCTGATGAAGTTGAGTTGTTCTTTTCTGCGTAAGTGCTCTCTGATGACACATGTTTTGGGAACCGCCCAGTTTAGAAGCAAATCCAAATCCCCATAGCAAACCTCTTCTACTCTGTGCAGTTCCCGAGACAAGCAAAGATGTCAGCAGAGAGCAATGTTGCCAGACAGAAAACAACAACTCAACTTCAGCAGCTGATAATTATTGAAAGGATTAATCATTTTTTTAATAGAAGTAATTTACAAATCTGTTTAACTTTCTGGAGCCAGTTGATATAAATAAAAAAAAAGTTTTTTCCTGGAATACCCCTTTAAATTTCTTCCCCCCACAGTCCTGGGTAGACAAGCCACCTTAGGTAAGATGCAATGGCATAACTTGAAGATTCTGGACCTCAATGCCATGTTGTCTTTTACTTTCTAGTTACATACCATATAATTATGTTATTCACCTCACAACCCTGTACTGTAGTCATGTCATGCTCAGGAGCTACGTCATAGATAACACCATATAAACATGTTATTTTCGGGAGTCATAGGTGGCAACATACAACCCTTCGCTCCCGGAAGCAGTGTAATAGATGGCATCATATAACCCTGTCAGCTTCAAAAAATGTTATAACTGGCACCATATATAGCGATTTCATTCCCAAGAGCTGAGTTATAGCTGGAATCATATACCAATGTCATTCCCAGGAGCCACGTTATAGATGACACCATAAATCCACCGGTTTCTCAGGGACCATGTCACAGGTAACAACATATTCATATAATTCCCTGCGTCCTTCTGATCTGTTACATCTACAATTCAATTGTGTAAAAAGACCTTGGATTGGCATGTTCCATGATATATTACATTCAGTATTTGTTAAAAAAAAAAAAAATACCCCCTATTGTTATATATGGAAACATAAAACCCCCAGACATACACCACACAAGACCCTTCACCTTTGATACACAAAAACATTCCACTTACCAAACAGTACTTATAGCAATGCATAGTAATAAATACAGGGATAGCTAAAGGAAAATAGCTTTTAAAGAGACAGAAACCCCCATATAAAATTGCGCTGGCAAATTGCGGGGTCATTTTGTGTCATTTTCTCCGAGCGGCACGTCTACAGTAAGTTGAATTTAGAATTAAGTACCCCATTAAACTCCTATCGAAGGATGCAATAGACGAATTCCTAGAACATAACAGCCGGTCTGATAAATTGCTGTTATTTTCGGTCTATGGGGTTTTTCTTATGTATTTTATTTTATTTTTTCTCCAATGAGCTAAATATATTCCTAACATTGCTCTTCTTTCCAGACACATGTACGGATACTCTCAAGGCACATGAACGGATTCATTAATACAAATTCACAGAGCCTCTGTATACACAAGACGATGTTTAGGAACGCTGCGGACCAAGCAAAGTGTTTGACATGAGTATATATTGAACAATTTGTATTGCTGAGCTGCGGATGTACATCGGAGAATTTGTGTATTTGCTACTTGAGTCCATCTTGTTCGGCGATGAAGCAAATTGTCCGGGTGCGTTCACACGTAGTAAATCAAGGGTAATTCACGTCGAAAAATTTACGGGCGGAAAAAAGAATTTTATTTGCGCGCGGAATTGCGCGCGGAAATGGGGGAGAAAGATGCAGGGGTCAAGTCCTGGGGAAAAAAGTGTGGGAACTCACCCATGATTTCCACTCAAGGGCTAGCCCTGCAGGACTCCTGCTAATGGGAACTGTGTTCCTGCTCTGGAAAAAGTGCAGGAACTCCGTTCCTGTGTGTTCCTGCAGGACTTGAGACCTGGAAACAAGTGAAGTGAAATTGCGCGCGAATGGAACTTTTCCACTGCACTCATCGGTGGCCGATTCTGTATTCTTGGCCATGCTACTTACAGGGGTACTCCACTGCTCAGCATTTGGAACAAACTTCCGAAAGCTGGAGCCGGCGCTGGGAGCTCGTGACGTCATAGCCCCTCCCCCCGCATGACGCCACGCCCCACCCCTTCAATGTAAGTCTATGGGAGGGGGCGTGATGGCTGTCACGCCCCCTCCCATAGACTTGCATTGAGGGGGCTGGGCGTGATGTCCTGAGGGGGGCGGGGCTATGACATCCCAAGCTCCCGGCCCCAGCGTTCGGAACAGTTTGATCCAAACGTTAAGAAGCGGAGTAACCCCTTTAAACATGTCCCACATTGACTGGCCTATGGATACAGGTGGCACCATTGATGTTATAAGAGCTCAAATTGCAAAATGCGTATACTAGGATTGCACCAACCACATGTCTACTGCAATGTGTGGAACTAGTAGTCTCAGAATATAAAAAGAGCCTTTTGTTAGTTTTCTCAAAAACTGATAGATCCCTGATACATCAAAACAAGATATGTGCACCTAGCAGCACCGCCAGTGATAGGAAATATAACAAAATGTCATCTACAATCTGCCACACTGTCTATAAAACTAGGTAATTGTACCTTCCAAATCGGAAGTACAATACACAATGTAAAAGTTACCCATTTTTTAGGTGGCAATATGCCATAGCCCCGCCCCCTAATGACGTCACCTCCCACCCCCTCAATGCAAGTCTATGGGAGGGGGCGTGACGGCTGTGACGGCCCTCCCATAGACTTGCATTGAGCGGATGGGGCATGATGTCATGAGGGGGCGTGGCTATGATGTCACGAGCTGCCAACGCCGGCTCCAGCATTCGGAACAGTTAGTTCTAAACGCTGAGCAGCGGAGTACCCCTTTAAAAGTGGCACCATATAATCAAGTTATACGTGGGCAACATGGCCATGTCATCCTCAATCTGGAAAAAGGAA
The DNA here is from genome assembly GCF_029499605.1 of Hyla sarda. Lineage (NCBI taxonomy): Eukaryota > Metazoa > Chordata > Amphibia > Anura > Hylidae > Hyla > Hyla sarda. Next base: position 16,887,385 of record NC_079198.1, on the reverse strand, counting down.
GTAACAGCACTCCGTGGTGTGATAAAAGAGGACAATCAAAACGTATAAAAGCTGTATAAGCTGCTGACCTGATACAGTCGTGTAACCACATACACAACAATGGTAAGCATGTAATATAAGGGTGTCCGCAGCCCTCCGACTTGTAGCATTGGTAAAGAGGAGTAGCTTCGAAGGAGACACCGGCTCAACGTGGCACTGGACACAGGCAGCAAGAATAGGTAAAAGCAGGGGTGTTTATTTTTTCCCAGAATGCAACGCGTTTCACTGCATAAGCAGCTTTATCATGCCTGATGAAGCAACTTATGCAGTGAAACGCGTTGCATTCTGGGAAAAATAAACACCCCTGCTTTTACCTATTCTTGCTGCCTGTGTCCAGCGCCACGTTGAGCCGGCGTCTCCTTCGAAGCTACTCCTCTTTACCAATGTCATCCTCAATGGGCGTGTTATAGGTGGCACCATACAGCCATGTCTTTTTTTTTTTTTTAGAAGCCGTGTTGTAGGGGGCACTATATAACTAAGTATTTCTCAAGATGTGTTATTGATGACACCACATATCTGACGGCAGGGGTTGTGCCATTATTTCCCCCCCAAAAAAGTGTCCTATATGTTTTCAAAAACTGCTGGTTCTAACTAAAGGAACACTGCGCGCCAAGCAGGAAGGGCGGCTAACACACATCCCCCCCCCCGTGATGAATGTGAACGAGCTCTTAGTGGTCCTGGAAACAAAAACTGTCACGGAAACTCAAGGAATTAACAAACTAAAACCATAAAAACATTACCAGCAAATTGCATATGAAACATTTTATATCACCGCAGAGTGAGGTCGCATCTACCGCCTCAATCTGCCCATCATTAGGCTACTTTGGGCGATTTGATGTTTGTGGTTCACTTGGGTGAATCAAAGCAAATAATCCGCAAATTGATTTGCCCGCGTATTCTGTTCACTGGCGGATCAGTGGGTCAGTGGATCAGCAAATCGGGCGAACCGATTCACTCATCTACGGTTATATTGTATCATTATTACGCAAAATATAAAATTGCTCGTGTTTTATCATGAATGGTAACACCAGCCCTGGCAAATATGAAATAACTCTGCCCTGTATTCTTCTCCGGGGTTAATTTGTGATTTTTTTTTTTCACATTTTAAGGTAATGTTAAGTGAACCTCTAAGGCAATCGATAACATAATAACATTACCCTGTTTATTGGTTGGGTGCTGCGTTGATTTTTTTTCGATCAACCATAATATTAAACATTAACTGGAAGCAACATTATATATGGTAGTGACAGCTATTTATGAGCCGGGCCACTCTGAGGGGTGCACGGGTCATATTGGGTCACTGATGGAATGGACACAGGGAGCTCACACAGCCGATCCCAAATTCTGTGACAATAAAAGTAGCATGGAAAAGACTTACAAGCATGTCTGTGGGTACCAGGTGACTAAAAACCATATACCTATTACTCCAAAATGGTTAACTGATGATTGCAATGTCTTATTTCCAGTAAGGCACATAACTACACAGGGTACAGTACAGCTCTGGAGTATAATACAGGATATAACTCAGGATCAGTACAGGATAAGTAGCGTAATGTATGTACACAGTGACCTCACCAGCAGAATAGTGAGCGCAGCTCTGGAGTATAATACAGGATATAACTCAGGATCAGTACAGGATAAGTAATGTAATGTATGTACACAGTGACCTCACCAGCAGAATAGTGAGTACAGCTTTGGAGTATAATACAGGATATAACTCAGGATCAGTACAGGATAAGTAATATAATGTATGTACACAGGGACCTCACCAGCAGAATAGTGAGTACAGCTCTGGAGTATAATACAGGATATAACTCAGGATCGGTACAGGATAAGTAATGTGATATATGTACACAGTGACCTCACCAGCAGAATAGTGAGTACAGCTCTGGAGTATAATACAGAATGTAACTCAGGATCAGTACAGGATAAGTAATATAATGTATGTACACAGTGACCGCAACAGCAGAATAGTGAGTACAGCTCTGGAGTATAATACAGGATATAACTCAGGATCAGTACAGGATAAGTAATGTAATGTATGCACACAGTGACCTCACCAGCAGAATAGTGAGTGCAGCTCTGGCGTATAATACAGGATATAACTCAGGATCAGTACAGGATAAGTAATGTAATGTATGTACACAGTGACCTCACCAGCAGAATAGTGAGTACAGCTCTGGAGTATAATACAGGATATAACTCAGGATCAGTACAGGATAAGTAATGTAATGTATGTACACAGTGATCTCACCAGCAGAATAGTGAGTACAGCTCTGGAGTAAAATACAGGATATAACTCAGGATCAGTACAGGATAAGTAATATATCTATGTACACAGTGACCGCAACAGCAGAATAGTGAGTACAGCTCTGGAGTATAATACAGGATATAACTCAGGATCAGTACAGGATAAGTAATGTAATGTATGTACACAGTGACCTCACCAGCAGAATAGTGAGTACAGCTATGGAGTATAATACAGGATATAACTCAGGATCAGTACAGGATAAGTAATGTAATGTATATACACAGTGCCCCCAGCAGCAGAATAGTGAGTACAGCTCTGGAGTATAATACAGGATATAACTCAGGATCAGTACAGGATAAGTAATGTAATGTATGTACACAGTGACCTCACCAGCAGAATAGTGAGTACAGCTCTGGAGTATAATACAGGATATAACTCAGGATCAGTACAGGATAAGTAATGTAATGTATGTGCACAGTGATCTCACCAGCAGAATAGTGAGTACAGCTCTGGAGTATAATACAGGATATAACTCAGGATCAGTACAGGATAAGTAATGTAATGTATGTACACAGTGATCTCACCAGCAGAATAGTGAGTACAGCTCTGGAGTATAATACAGGATATAACTCAGGATCAGTACAGGATAAGTAATGTAATGTATATACACAGTGACCCCACCAACAGAATAGTGAGTACAGCTTTGGAGTAAAATACAGGATATAACTCAGGATCAGTACAGGATAAGTAATGTAATGTATGTACACAGTGACCTCACCAGCAGAATAGTGAGTACAGCTCTGGAGTATAATACAGGATATAACTCAGGATCAGTACAGGATAAGTAATGTAATGTATATACACAGTGACCCCACCAGCAGAATAGTGAGTACAGCTCTGGAGTATAATACAGGATATAACTCAGGATCAGTACAGGATAAGTAATGTAATGTATGTACACAGTGACCTCACCAGCAGAATAGTGAGTACAGCTCTGGAGTATAATACAGGATATAACTCAGGATCAGTACAGGATAAGTAATGTAATGTATGTGCACAGTGATCTCACCAGCAGAATAGTGAGTACAGCTCTGGAGTATAATACAGGATATAACTCAGGATCAGTACAGGATAAGTAATGTAATGTATGTACACAGTGATCTCACCAGCAGAATAGTGAGTACAGCTCTGGAGTATAATACAGGATATAACTCAGGATCAGTACAGGATAAGTAATGTAATGTATATACACAGTGACCCCACCAACAGAATAGTGAGTACAGCTTTGGAGTAAAATACAGGATATAACTCAGGATCAGTACAGGATAAGTAATGTAATGTATGTACACAGTGACCTCACCAGCAGAATAGTGAGTACAGCTCTGGAGTATAATACAGGATATAACTCAGGATCAGTACAGGATAAGTAATGTAATGTATATACACAGTGACCCCACCAGCAGAATAGTGAGTACAGCTCTGGAGTATAATACAGGATATAACTCAGGATCAGTACAGGATAAGTAATGTAATGTATGTACACAGTGACCTCACCAGCAGAATAGTGAGTACAGCTCTGGAGTATAATACAGGATATAACTCAGGATCAGTACAGGATAAGTAATGTAATGTATGTGCACAGTGATCTCACCAGCAGAATAGTGAGTACAGCTCTGGAGTAAAATACAGGATGTAAGGTAATGTATTTCAAAGTGAATCATTCTCCTGTACAGATTCACACTGTATAGAAATGGTAAAATAGAGTTCCTTAATAGACAATCAACCATTAGTCGTGATTCATGTAAGTTCGGTTCTATGGAAATCTATGCAATCAGTTTTCAATGAGAATTGTTTCTGCCATCATCACAGCACCTGAAGAATTCTCAGGAAGGTCACTGGCTGCCATCACTGTATATATCTGTACATATCGGCACTATTCTGAGGCGTATTCTTTTCTTCTATGGCCTGTCTAGGTCAAGGTCCTACAACTTGACATTACATGAAGCTATAGGCTCGGAATCTATTTCAAGGAGTATCAAGGAGAGTAAATATTATGGCATGAAATTTATACCAGGCTGCGGGCCTGACCTTGTGTAATTAAACCTCGCCTAGAGTCATTCATAATGTTATTTTTATACAACTTTCAGATTGCCCTTCCTCTTCACACACTATGCCTATACACCGGCTGGAGCCTCATCATTGGGGGCGGAGGGGGGGAGAACAGCAATAATACACCAGGGGTTATACCCTTCATGACTGGAAATTATTTTTTACATTTATTTATTTTTTATTTATTTTATCATAGAGCTTTTGATTTTTTTATGATCTCTTTATGTTTTAATTGCTTCTTATTTTATAGCATGTCAAATCGATTGTATATCCTTCTTCTATTTCCGAGCTTTATTTATTTTTTAGCATTTCTTCATGTTTAATGCTAGTTTCCAGTTATTTGTTCCAAATTTGTTATGGAGATGCGCCTCGGGGTAGATTACTAAAACACATCACTTTTTTTTATTTCTAATTGAACATTTTACCAGATTTTTATAGCTGAGTCATCTGTAATTAGACCTTTGGGGCCCATCACTTTGCCAGGGCCTTTGCTCACGGCCACAGGGTCCTTTGGTACTCTGGTGGGCTAGTCCATCTCTAACCACATACTGTCCATAAAAGTTTACAATCTAATAAAGAAGAGAGGGACGAACGCACACCACGATATGGAAGGACGCTAGTGTAATATCCACTAGTATGTAGATGAAATACAGATGGCAATCCTCTATGTGGCCAATGAAAGAAGGTGCCTGCGGGGTGCAACGAAACTAAGGTATAGTAACCAATAGTAAAAACACCAAAGAGCGATATCGTGCACTCACCGCGTGGTACGCGCATTCAATCCTGGAGGCTCAGGGTCCGGGAGATGTGCATGGATGTGGTAGAAGCACTCAGAGGCTATGCCGACCATTTCACACGGTAATCCGTGCTTCTTCCAGCCTCCATAGGAGGGAGACGTCCATGGATGTGGTAGAAGCGCTCAGAGGCTACGCTGGCCGTTTCACACGGTAATCCGTGCTTCTTCCGGCCTCCAAGGGAGGGAGACGTCCATGGATGTGGTAGAAGCTCTCAGAGGCTACGCTGACCGTTTCACATGGTAATCCGTGCTTCTTCCGGCCTCCAAAGGAGGGAGACGTCCATGGATGTGGTAGAAGCGCTCAGAGGCTACGCTGACCGTTTCACACGGTAATCCATGCTTCTTCCGGCCTCCAAAGGAGGGAGAGGTCCATGGATGTGGTAGAAGCGCTCAGAGGCTACGCTGACCGTTTCACACGGTAATCCGTGCTTCTTCCGGCCTCCAAAGGAGGGAGGCGTCCATGGATGTGGTAGAAGCGCTCAGAGGCTACGCCGGCAGTTTCACACGGTAATTCGTGCTTCTTCCGGCCTACTTTGGGGGCCGGAAAAAGCACTGATTACCGTGTGAAACGGCCAGCATAGCCTCTGAGCGCTTCTACCACATCCATGGATGTCTCTCGGACCCTGAGCTTCCAGGATTGAATGCACGTACCACATGGCGAGTACACAATATTGCTCTTTGGTGTTTTTGTCCATAAAAGTTTCTTTACGGCAGTTGTTTAGCATAGTAATAGCATCTACTGTGGTAATATGTCGGCTCTGCATGGCCACAATGTTTGGGCTTGACAGGCACTACAGCTTGTGGGCTGTGTATGACACTATGAATCAACCAGCCGTAGGAACAATCCGGTGGTATCGTATGGAAGAAGGATGCTTTGTGGCGCTTTCCTAACGACTTCAATTATCAGAACCAATTATACGAAATAAAGGTTTATTTCATAGGTAAGGGAAATGCATTCTGATCATTTCTGTCGCCAGATAAGTGCCATGAAGCAAACTTCTTTCGTACGCGTTTCTAAGGTATCAAACCTTCTTCTTCAGAACATGATGAAGAGGGTTTGAAACATTCGAAATGCGTTGTCCATTGACTACAAAATAAACCTTTATCAATTAGATTCACCACACTTCTTTGGAATCGGTTCTTATCATTTCATTCACCAGTTAAGCACCACGAAGCATCCTTCTTCCATACACATTTCAAAGGTTTTAATCTCTCTTCTTCAGAGCATGATGAAGAGAGTTTGATACCTTCAAAACGAGCTGTCCAAAGAAAACTTTAATTATTTTTATTCGCAATACTTCTCCGCAATCGAATCTGATAATTGCAGTTGCAATAGTAACCAATAAGATTCCCTCGGAATCTTTGCTTTACCACTCAAAGTTTGGATCCTGTCTCGATGCTGGCAGCTATTAGGCTCAATATATTTAACACACATTCCAGTGTTGTGCATAGAGCACAACACCATAAGGTGAGCACATTACTCCACTACTTAAATAGGTGAGGGAGTTCACGGCACACATACCGCCTGTATTTGTTCGTTTATTCTATATGTAACATAATTATGTAGGCTGTGCCATGGTATTCCAAGATTTTTTTTTTCTTCAAGGGGTACTCCGGTGGAATTTATTTATTTTTTTTAAATCAACTGGTGGTTGAAAGGTATACAGATTAGTAAATTACGTCTATTAGAAAATCTTAACCCTTCCAGTACTTATCAGCTGCTGTATGCTCCACATGAAGTTGTGTAGTTCTTTTCAATCCGACCACAGTGCTCTCTGCTAGCACCTGTCTATGTCAGGAACTGTCGAGAGCAGGAGAGGTGTGCTATTGGGATTTGCTCCTGCTCTGGACAGAGGTGTCAGAGCACTGAGGTCAAAAATAAAAGAACTTCCTCTGGGGCATACAGCAGCTGATAAGTACTGGAAGAATTACGATTTTTAGATAGAAGTAATTTACAAATCTGTTTATCTTTCTGGTTTCCAGTTAATTAAAAAATTAATAATAATTAAACCGGACTATGCCATGTTAGGATACCATGTAATTTGCTTCCATTTCCTCCATGCGTCGCTTTGTCCAGTTCTTATGCACAGGACCCACATCCGGAAGTGCTGTAGTGCAAGTCTTTTATTTTTATTTTTGTGTTGTCTCTGACCTTTCCCAGCATTCCATGTGGCCACGGACAATGTCACGTGATCGCCAGGAGGCATGGCTGTGCTGCGGTGGGTGGGTGGATACCATTACCCACCCACTGCAGCATCGTCATGCCCCCTAGAGACCATGTGACTTATGACATTTAATGTGTCATTTTGCCCCCTGGTATTGATCCCACCTCTGACCCTATTCCAGTTCTGCTATGCCTTTTTAACACACCATATTTCCCTGTATGTGCCAGCTAGTGCATCTAAACCGGTGGTCTCCAAACTGCGCACCTCCAGATGTTGCAAAACTACAACTCCCAGCATGCCCGGACAGCCGTAGGCTGTCCGGGCATGCTGGGAGTTGTAGTTTTGCATCAGCTTGAGGTCCGCAGTTTTGGAGACTACTCAGCTTGACGCTTTATGATACATCTGATTATTTTACATGCCTTGACAGCAGCTACCTGACGCTGGTTGGTAAAGTTCACTTCATCATATGGTTTCTATATGTTATACTGAGCGTTTAACCCTTTCATGTCTGGTGGGGGAAAAAAAATCTGTTCTCTAGTCTGATGCATAACCTACAATAGAAAATGTTAGTAGCCATATATTCTCTCTTTATTTAAATGCACTATATAGCGGGTTACTACCAGCTATCACGTAACCCACTACAAAAAGTTAATGTAGAAAAACACATTTTGTTTTTTCCGTATATTTGGGAGTGATATCTGTAAGTATTGCTATCCCCTGGGGATGACTTATGGCCCTCGCGTCGCTGCCTATTTTGTTAATAGGCTATTGATCTATGGTCTCCCCTCCCCCCCCCTCCAATCAGATCATTAACATGAATAATACACTGCGCGCAATTGCTGACAAATTCCTCATTTCCCTTTTCCCTTATGTACCATTTGTCGAGAGACGACCCGACGGACGCGTCCCCCTCTTTAGAAAACCGAATTCTGATTTCCTCTCCCGCTGTTATAATTACATAAGACCGCCATGTGTGACAGTGAAGGACACGTTATCTCATAATGGAGAATATCGTGACTGCCTTTGAAACGTTGTGACGGCGTGTATCAAGAGATCATTTAGTGTGACAGGCGTTGGAATGGAGGTTCGGTATACGCGGCGGTATATATTCACGGAAACCAATCGGATTATTCATTTTATAAAAAAGAACGGTCGTATTTGTAATTTGGTTGCCATGGGTGATGGCATTAAACATAATGCGAGGTTATACAACGATACAAGGGTCGGTCGTATTTGTAATTCAGTTGCCATGGGTGATGGCGTTAAACATAAACATAGTGCAAGGATATCATTGCATCGGAGGCAAGAAGGCCATATTGTCACCCCCGCTGTCACCCCCGCTGTCAGGCCTGGGCTTGCTGCTGTAAGGCTACGGTTTTCAAACATATCAAAATTATGACCTGGTAAATTGTAGACAAAGCCAATCAATACAATTCACATGTGAGTCCGACTTTTTCCCCAGATATCAACAAGTTCTTTTTATGACAGGATGACATTAACGCTTAAAGGGGTACTCCGCCCCTGGCATCTTATCCCCTATCCAAAGGATAGGGGATAAGATGTCAGATCGCCGGGGTCCCGCTGCTGGGGACCCCGGGGATTGCCGCTGCGGCACCCCGTCATCATTACTGCACAGAGCGAGTTCACTCTGTGCGTAATGACGGGCGATACAGGGGCCAGAGCAGCGTGATGTCATTGCTCCGCCCCTCATGACATCACAGCCCGTCCCCTTAATGCAAGTCTATGGTAGGGGGCGTGACGACCGCCACGCCCCCTCCCATAGACTTGTATTGACGGGGGCGGGCCATGACGTCACGAGGGGCGGAGCCGTGACGTAACAATGCTCCGGCCCCTGTATCGCCCGTCATTACGTGCCGCAGCGGCGATCCCCGGGGTCCCCAGCAGCGGGACCCCGGCGATCTGACATCTTATCCCCTATCCTTTGGATAGGGGATAAGATGTCTAGGGGCGGAGTACCCCTTTAAAGGCCATCTGTAGGAAAAAATAGTTACTTTCTCCCGTCACAAAATAATTAAAATAATAAATGTAATAAATAATTAGGTGATTAATTAAATTAAAGTTATTAATAACGGGCTATGACGGGTTAAAAAGGGTAATGGAAAAATCCCATAGACTATAAGAGGATTTTGTAACGCCCATTTTTAATGGTTTTGTTAACGGGTCATTATAACGGATCTTGAAAAATGAGAATTCTATAGTGTGAAAGCAGCCTTAGGATATAAACATGGAAGACATTTAATATACTTCCAACCCATTCTGGACTATGTTCTATACATGACTTTGGTAAGATTAGTAAGACTGATAGCAGAGATATATGACCTCGTTAGACTATATTTTAGGGGGAAGAACTTGAAGCAAGTTTCCTGTGTGGAAAATTTTACTTATAACACTTGGCGAAAATAGGAGTTCTATCATCTAAAGCAATTGTTCAATGCTTTGATAGATTATGAGTCTTGATTCTCCTGCAGGTAGAATTAAGTCTCACAATATCCTAAGACTATAATCTCAATATGGAGATAATTAATTATTTTATTTAATTCATTTATTTGCCAAGTCAAATGGTATAATTCCAGCCACATTATCCAAATTAGCCTTAATTAAATGGAATACCATTTTTGTGTCTCTTACCAAGTCTATGTAAGAACCTCGTTTCTGGTACTAGGAAAGCTGAATGGTCCATCATTGCATCGTCATGGATAGCCATTGGTTTATTACCATGTGATCAGTCTGGCTTGCTGGGATCTCACATGGCTTTCATGGCTTCCATCTTGTCGACCTCTTTCAGTGGCAGACTTCTTTGTCTGTCTAAGTCTCTAGCTCTCCTAAGTTTCCTTTGTCTGTTGAACATGGTTTATTAACATGTTCTAATCAGTTAGACACACCCTCCTAAATTGGAATTAACTAATGACTGTAGGTTAGGTGTGTACATATGGTAATGACTATGACATCACTATAATACCCAGAATACACTTGATGTATGGAGCCCTAAATTAGAAGTTAAGGGATTAGCTGTGTCACATGTAAGTAATCAACTATGGTGGATCCCCAGACATCTTGGGGCCTAGTCGAACATATACCCAGCTATAAATTTATTGGAAAGAGATATAGTTCTAGACAACAATGGATTGTTCTTTAACACCGATGTGTGAATGTTTCTCTGTTTCTAGTCAAATGGCTAATTAATTGTTAGTCAGAATAACATTCACAAGACTAGCTAACTAGCCCTGTCATCTGTCTTATCTAAACAGCCATGAATATTTAAGGAGACAAGTACATTCCTCTCTCATACTGGAACTTGTAGAGAAGAACATTAGAATACACTGTGGTCTATTTAGAACATGCCAAAAAATGCCAGACAGATACAGTTTTCATTGGTGATTCATTTTTGGGGCATACAATAAGTACAACACTGCAAACCTATATGAGGGTTGCCCTTTGGATTAGCACCCCACTTTATGAACCAGAGACGAGGCTCAGTTCAGGACATCGTGGAGGTCCCACAATCAGAATCTTATGGGTTAGGGGGATACATTTGTCAAAACCAGAGGGACCCTTCTAGATAAAAGGATGGAGGGTTAAGTTAAACCAATACCAAAAACCATCACAAGGTGGTCACTAAACATTATAGGGATTATGTGACCACCTAGTGGTGATTTTGGTAAACATCTGAAATGGGACCTGACTGGTTGCACAAGATGGGTTCTGTAGTAACTTAATGGTACTCGTCTTTTGCAACAAGTGGGGGTCTGAACATCCAGACCCTGACAGATCAAAACTTTTGACATGTCTGTATGACATGTCAAACATTTTTGACAGTAACTTTTCACACAGCAGAATTTCTGCTTGCGGAATTCCGCCTCATATTAAAGCCCATACACTTCTATGGGATTCCGAACTCCCATTCACACTTCTGAATTTCCGCTTGCAAGCGGAAATTCAGAAGTGTGAATGGGAGTGTGGAATCCTATAGAAGTCTATGGGGTTTAATGTGAGGTGGAATTCCGCAAGCGAAAATTCTGCCGTGTGAATAGACGCTAAAGCTTTTACAAGTCAGCGTTTCTGATAGATAGTTTAACAAAATAGGTAAAATATTTTGTGCCCCAGTGCAAAATCTAGCTGCCTCAGCTGCCAGGGCCCTGGTGCGTCTATTGCCTCTGCACCCCTAATATCAGCATCACTGCCGAAGTGAGTTATAGTCAGGGGCACACTGGATGTCACAGAATCATATAAAATCTTCCGGTACGATCTGCAATTAGTTTTGCTGAAGTTTGTGCCGTCTGATTTTGACGTCTTGTCTTCCTGTTATCTCGATGGAACATAGGTTATCTGTTACAAGAACGCAGCCAGTCTGTCTCTGAGATGCTTTGCTTCACTGACGTAATTTAATTACCTGAACTTTCAGGTGACTTTTCTGAATAAGCTGTCATGTGTCTATATGAGGAGTAACACCACTTTTGGGCATTATATAACTTGTATATGACATTCTTTTCACCGGTTTTCCCTTCTGCAGACTCCATCTTTAATTTTCAGTTATCCCTGAGCTAGTGGGTGGCAACGCTTTTATCTGTATGTGTCTAGGATGCAAAATTGTATAGCACCAGTCCTGCTTGCTCTCCTGTATCTCTATAGCACATCTTCAAAGCAGCAGCAGCATGGAGGACATTATAGAGTTGTACTAAGCAGTGTAAGTTGTGTATCAAGCACTGGGGTGAGTTGGCGTGAGTTTCTCTCTCTGCTGATTACCCCTCCCCTTTTCATAGACTTCTTTGCATAGCATGCAGCCTTATCCCTTAGTGAGCTGATAGTCCTCCTAGTCTCTCAAGATAGAAATGTAGAAGTTTCCTGGGTAAATAATGTATTTAGGAGGAACAAAAAGTAAAGGAGTTGAATAAGTGGAAAAAGAGGCATTTTTATCTTACAAGATACAGATAAGCTTCTTATACTCACTTGTTCTATTGATACTCGCAAAGTTTGTTGAAAGTGTTGTGACCATTTAAAGGGGTTAGTCCCAAGATTTATTGTTATTCCCTGATACACATCTGATTGATGGGGTCCATCCGCTTAGACTCCCACCAATCTCGAGAAGAGAATTCAATGGCCCCAGTGAGTAACTGGAACAGCAGCAAGAAAGCTTAGCCCCAGTACTATTTACTGTCTATGGGACTTCCAAACATGGCGCTCAAAAGTCCCATAGAGAATAAATAAGCATCTGTCGTGCATGCACACTGCCATTTCCTTCCCTAAGTGGATAATCAACCTTTATTCCCGTGATCAGTGAGGATCGCAGCGGTCGCACCCCCACTGATCAGATAGTTCTCACCATCCCTGTGGATAGTGAATCATTTTTAATCTTGTTATAACCTCTTTTATCTAGCATTTTATCAATCCAGAATGGATAATAATATGGCACGAGATAAAAAAAAATAAAAATAGAACCAAAAGGGAAATTTTGGCGACTTTACAAATTGAAAAATCCCAGGGATTACCATTACCGTAATAAATTTTAAGCCACTTTTTATGTACTGCAGGCCCCAGGATGTTGGGGCCAAGTTATAATTGCTACCTGTAAGACATGGCTATACTACACAGGTTGAGTCCAATAATGGCGCAGCACCCCAACCTCTGACACATCAATGCTTCTTAAGTGAGGCTGAAGCTTTGGTCATCGATTGTCTTGTCGCGACGCCTCCCACTGAGGATGAGCGGTAGAGCTGAGGAACGTCGTTTTAATGAATGTTCCTATTAAGAGGTTTATTTGTTATTGCTTATGATTAATACAAGAGAAATAAGAGATAAGATTAATAAAGCATTAGGCTATAAACCTGCCTCAGCTCCCGCATCGTGGCAGGATCCTGGCGATGCCTTCAGAATCTGTTATCTTCTTCTTAAATATTTTATAATTTGGGTAAAATGGAATGATAAAGCGAGTAATGTTAGCATTCCTCAATTATTCATTATATTCATTACTGCTTACACAAATACCTTTTAGTCAGTGGCTCCAGCTATGGTCGTCTCAATAGTTTGAATAAGCGCCATGCAATACCGCTTTTCTCCTGCAGTGGCCACTGTAGGAAAAATGATGAATTCAGTAGGTTTTCAAGAGTCAGACTCTTGGCTGATCTCAAGGGGTTTTCTTGCATTTTAAGAACTATTTTCTAGAATTTACAGGGGGTGGTCTCATTAAAGACAAGCTTCATTTATATAGGAGCTGCCAAAGTGATCAGCTGATCACAGCAGATCTGACCCCCCCCCCCCCCCCCCAGAAAATAAATTATTTTCCCATGGGCAGCCATATTTATACAGACATTACCTGGCAGTGATTCAGATAAAGTCATCCATGTGTTACATGGACAGGTTAAGTCCACCAGAATAGGAGTAACTTTTTAGGGTATGGGCGAAACTTGCAGGTAACCCACCCGTGCGTATTCCTAGAGCAGCTTTCTATGATGGGTCACATATGAGTGGAGGACCCCCCTCTATGATACCTAGTAGGGAAGCGGTCTTCAAACTGTGGATCTCCAGATATTACATAACTACAACTCACAGCATGCTGGGAGTTGTAGTTTTGCAACATCTGGAGGTCCACAGTTTGGAGACCACTGTCGCAGAGTATATGAACAACAACTGTCTATATGACACTGACTAGGTAAGCTACCCAAGGCTTGTTTGCTGTCTGTAACGAGTGTGAGACAGTGACAGGAATGGTGGTCAAGGATCACTATATTACCCCTAGGTACCTGTCTTATGTGGATACCAGGTTTAAGGAAGTGCGTATCTCATCCAGGGAAAGTCTGGTGAAATATATGGCCTGTTATCGGGCCTGGATTTTAATAGGATTGGTAGTGGAAGGGGGCCTTTTATCCCCTTCCTGGGCCAGTGTAGATTTTCAGGACACCTTTAAGTCAGCACAGGTGCCGAGGTTGATTAATTCTGGGCTTACAAAAGGTGTAGCCAAGACTGCAGTAAGAGAGACTTGACCCTCTGATGGCATTATTCCTGAAGGCTGCAGCTTCAAAAGCAGACATTTACCCGTGTGAGTAACACATTTGTTGAGTATTTTGTTAGGTGGCTGGTAGTAAGCCACCTGTACAGAGAAGAAAGTTCACACGGCCATTGTGCTCCTTCACACGGCCATTGTGGTCTTGTTCGGCGCATTTTTTTTTGCACCGAAACGGACTCTGAATGGGTCAGAGCACAACTAACACTGCCAGGTCCCAACAAATCCCATTGACATAAATGGAGTCTGTCAGGTGTCTGGTATTTTACTGGAATTAAAGGGGTACGCTTAAAGCCGATGCGGGGAGCTCGTGATGTCATAGCCCTGCCCATCATGACGTCACACTCTGCCCCCTCAATGCAAGTCTATGGGAGGGGGCGTGACAGCCATCACGCCCCCTCCCATAGACTTACATTGAGGGGGCGGGGCGTGACATCATGAGGAGTGGGGCTATGACGTCATGAGCTCCCGACGCCGGCTCCAGCGTTCGGGACAGTTTTTCCTAACGCTGAGCAGCGGAGTACCCCTTTAAGCACAATTCCCATCCTTCCGACGAACTGACCAACAGAGCTCCCTTTACTGGAGCACAACGGCCATGTGAATGAGCCTTTAGTGTAAAGGCTGTATTTTGTTTGTTGTTGGAAAATAAAACCCAGGTGAAGCCCTGCTTAAACGTTACTACAGACACTGAGGGATATTTATCAAAACCTGTCCAGAGGAAAAATTGCTGAGTTGCCCATAGCAACCAATCAGATCGCTTCTTTCCTTTTTGAAAAGGCCTGTGAAAAATGAAAGGAGCGATCTGATTGGTTGCTATGGGCAACTCAGCAACTTTTCCTCTGGACATTTTTTGATAAATCTCCCCCACTGTCTCTGACTGCTATTTTGCCGCTATTGGACTTGTTCTGTGGAGCTAACCTCCCACATCATATAGACATTGCTGTGCATTGGAGCTGCATACATAACGTAGAAAAAGCACTTGCATAGTTGATTTACTTTTCATATTAGATCAACTAGAGCAATAAAAAGGTTTGCAAATTGTCTTTATTGGGCTATAGGGTGCCAAAGTTTTGCCCAGCTTAGGTTTGCCCAGATGGCATGTACCCTTACTGATCTACAGGGATCAGCATTTGCATGGCCTGGACTTTCTGCCACTATCGAGGCAAAAAAAAATGTCATATTGTTCAGACATGAGAACTTCATGACTTGAGAAGTAGGATAGACAATTACCAAGTCTTCAAATCTGCCAGACATTTCGGTGGCTAATCTTCGGTGATTGCAGTCTTTACGCTGACAATGGTTCGTAGACGGTCCGTCGTCTTGGGGTAATGTTGTTTTCCATTATTTTTTTTTTATCATAAAATATATTAAAGTCAGCAGAGCTCTGCAGCACCGGGCAGACACACATCGCCCAACCTCTGATTCCATTATGTTAAATTGGAAAGCCCAATCTTTTCTTCCTGTAGATATGACTTACGTAATAAAGTGCTCAGCATTACTTATCATAGGAAATAACTCGCTGTTCTCTACCAATCCACAGCGCTTGAACTGACCTGACAAAAACTCTTTTGTGAATTGCTTAATATTCCATTCTATTCGGCTGCTTCTTGGGCTTCTACACAGGTAACAGATTTATCCATTGTGGCATAGATAAAGGATGTCACTCAAATGGCTTATAAATCTATATACACTACCTTCGTAAAAATAACCCCACTCTCTTCTCCTGCTCTGCAGCTCAGATTTATAAATCTGTCTCAGACAAAAAAAAGTGTCTGATATTTGTCTCAGACAGATTGCAACCAATCACAGCTGAGCTTTCATTTCTCAAGTTGCTCTGGTAAGGCTGAATTGTGATTGGTTGCCATCTGTCTGAGACAAAAATCAGTCATTTTTTTTGTCTCCATCTGGACCCGTGTGCCAGTCTTCCCAGCTGTTTTTGACATTCTATTCATAAACCAGTATGTCGGGAGGGATAGAGCTACAGTACTCTATTGTGATACACTGAATCTGTATGTAAATGTTGGATGAAAAAAATAAGAATATATTTTTCAAACACAGTAAAGAATGCTGCCTTTGCCTGCAATCTATGGTAATTGTTTTGTTTTGGGGACAAAGATATATAAAAAGATGAGTGTGTTTTTGAATACATCATGATGCTTATCCTGTATTGATCCGGAGTTACAGTGGGGCAAAAAAAGTACCGTACAGTCAGCCACCAATTGTGCAAGTTCTCCACAAAAAGATGAGAGGCCTGCAATGTTCCTCATAGGTATACCTCAATTAGGAGAGACATAATGAGAAAAAAATCCATAAAATCACATTGTCTAATTTTTAAAGAATTTATTTGCAAATTATGGTGGAAATTAAGTGTTTGATCAGATACAAACAAGCAAGATTTCTGGCTCCTAAAGACCTGTAACTTCATCTTTAAGAGTCTCCTCAAACAGTCACACTCCACTATGGCCAAGACCAAAGAGCTGTCAAAGAACACCAGAAACAAAATTGTAGACCTACACCAGGATGGGAAGACTGAATGTGCAACAGGCAAGCAGCTTGGTGTGAAGAAGTAAACAGTGGGAGCAATTATTAGAAAATGGAAGACATACAAGACCACTGATAATCTCCCTCGATCTGGGGCTCCACACAAGATCTCACCCCGTGGTGTCAAAATGATCACAAGAATGGTGAGCAAAAATCCCATAACCACACGGGGGGACCTAGTGAATGACCTGCAGGGAGTTGGGACCAAAGTAACAAAGGCTATCATCAGTAACACACTACGCCGCCAGGGACTCAAATCATGCACTGCCAGACATGTCCCCCTGCTTAAGCCAGTACATGTCTGGGCCCGTCTGAAGTTTGCTAGAGAGCATTTGGATGATCCAGAAGAGGATTGGGAGAATGTCATATGGTCAGATGAAACCAAAGTAGAAATTTTTGGTAAAAACTCAACTCGTCGTGTTTGGAGGAGAAAGAATGCTGAGTTGCATCCAAAGAACACCACACCTACTGTGAAGCATGGGGGTGGAAACATCATGCTTTGGGGCTGTTTTATTGCTAAGGGACCAGGACAACTGATCTGTGTAAAGGAAAGATTTAATGGGGCCATGTATCATTAGATTTTGAGTGAAAACCTCCTTCCATCAGCAAGAGCATTGAAGATGAAACTTGGCTGGGTCTTTCAGCATGAGAATGATCCCAAACACACCGCCCGGGCAACGAAGGAGCGGCTTCGTAAGAAGCATTTCAAGGTCCTGGAGGCGCCTAGCCAGTCTCCAGATCTCAACCCCATAGAAAACATTTGGAGGGAGTTGAAAGTCCGTGTTGCCCAGCGACAGCCCCAAAACATCACTGTTCTAGAGGAGATCTGCATGGAGGAATGGGCCAAATGGGCCTATGTACACAGTGACCCAACCAGCAGAATAGTGAGTACAGCTCTGGAGTATAATACAGTATATAACTCAGGATCAGTACATGATGAGTAATGTAATGCTTGTACCTAGTGACCCCACCAGCAGAATAGTGAGTACAGCTCTGGGGTATAATACATGATATAACTCAGGATCAGTACAGGATAAGTAATGTAATGTATGTACACAGTGACCTCACCAGAAGAATAGTGAGTACAGCTCTGGGGTATAATACAGGATATAACTCAGGATAAGTACAGGATAAGTAATGTAATGTATGTACACAGTGACCTCACCAGCAGAATAGTGAGTACAGCTCTGGAGTATAATACAGGATATAACTCAGGATCAGTACAGGATAAGTAATGTAATGTATGTACACAATGACTCCACCAGCAGAATAGTGAGTGCTGCTCTGAAGTACAACACAGTATTTAACTCAGGCTCAGTACAGGATAAGTTAACAGTTGTGTTTGGAAGAGCATTACAATTTGTAATAATAAAAATAAATAAAGGAACTAGAAAGGGATCCATTACAACGACCAGCTCACCCAAGAGCAAGACAGCCATGATTTTAGAGGGAGCAGACATTTTGCTCATCGAAAGACCTCAGAAGAGGTCAATGGAGGATTGAACGGATGTGGATGTCAATACCTTGCTTTAATCAGACCGGGAATAAATCTTATTCCACGTCAGCGTATATGACATGAAGGCAACGAATATCCATCTCCATCAGGACTCCATCTGCTTGCAGCATTCTGAGAGTTGCCATGAGCATGCATTCATATAGTGCCATGTGTGCGGGTCTGGAAGCTAACACTTCTCTCCATAGAGGATTGTACAGACTCATAAAACACATATGCCTAGTTTTCCATTCCCCCCCCCCCAAAACTGCAGAAAGTTGTGTTAACAGTCGAGTCAGTGTGCCATTCACCACTTACGGATGTGTGCAAAAGCAGACAGCTGCATTGTCTTACTCAAATATGACGTGTAGGTAAATATACATACACGATGCAACGTATATACCGGTAGTATCCAAGTTACTTCCCCTCCAGATGTTGCAAAACTACAACTCCCAGCATGCCCGGACAGCCAACGGCTGTCCGGGCATGCTAGGAGTTGTAGTTTTGCAACATCTGGAGGGCTGCAGATTGGAGACCCTCGATATATACCAATGGCTGTACAGGCAAAAGAATCACATACTTACATGTATAACAGTGCACGTGTGTATAAATGTGTACCAAGGTAACAGGGGAACATCATACATGTGGAACAAGGTAAGAACACACATATACATATATCTATCTATCTATCTATATATATATATATATGTATATATATATATATATATATATATATATATATAGATAGATACACTTCCTAGGGTCCCACCAACACCTGGCATCATGATGGCTCATCAAGTGGCCAATTAACCCCTATGATGCCTCAATGCTCTAACACATTATCACAGACCAGGCCTATGTGATAAAGATTGTCAGGGGGGCTGCTTGCAAATTTGCACCCCCTTTATCCCCCAATGTATGACCACTACATTCTTCATTTAATATCAGAGCCCATAATGTTGTTGAATAAATAATAAAGGGGAGGCGGGGTAACAATGGTTCGTATTATACCCCCCCATACAACATTTACAGCTGTACCCCTCCTTCCCCTACCCTTTGTCTACAGACCCAAACCTGTGTTGCTCAACGTTTCCCCTGCACCGCCATTTTTAAAGGGCCCCCCCCAATCAATCTCCCCGTCACCTTTTTTTTTGCCCACTCCGACGTAAATGAACACCCCCCCCCCCTATTTTGCAGCCTCTCCCACCCCAAGGAAAGAGTAGGAAGGTGCACTTACAGATAGATGAGGATGCAGCCAGAGCAGCGCAGGATAGGGATCCCCCTCTCCTCTCTGATCCTTGGTTCCTCAGTAGCTCACACCGGAGGGATGCAGGGAAGCTGGAGGGAAATACGATGTGGACGGAGGAAGGGGTGGATCACACTCCTTTCCGAGACCCCCCCAAGACGAACCACAAGGACTCCATTCCCTCTTCTACACAATTCTGCTCTCCCTTCTCAATTCCTTCTTCGTCTCCCGGAGACAGTGCGCGGAGGGTGGGTAGGGGGGGGGGGATTCCACCTCATCTGCAGGGGGGCAATCACGTCCTTTTTTTTGGGGTGGTGGGGGGGTGACAGCTGACACTCTCTATCCCCCCAACCAGCTGATACAAGGCAGAGGTAATGTCATTAAGGCACAGAGTCCCACAGGAGAAGGGGGTCTTCCGCTGAAGTGAGGGTACCAGAAAGGGAGACTAAACAAACCACGAAGACCACCCCCCCACCCCCCCCTTTAGACTTCTTCAGCCGGCGGTCACGAAAATACCCCCCCCCCCCCCCTAAGGTTTGGGAGAACAAGGTTAAAAGTCTAAAAGGGGGGGAATTGACAACAGGCCATGATGAAACCTACCCAGATGAGAAAGAGTCCTGACAGATGGGAGGTTGACGTCCATGGGGAAGGATCTGTCCATGGGGGCCGCGAAATACAGATGTGTAGACTTCCTATAGGAAAAGAGAGGGTGGGGGGGCACGGAGAGGTAGATCAAGGTTCTCACCGCAGGAAGACTGGATGTAGCATAGAATTTCGAAATCCTGAGGAAGGGGAGATTTGAAGTGAAAGACTGGGAAGCGAATACGGGTGTAGGGTCCAAAGTCAACGGGTTTGAGGTCTTTGGCTCACCTTCTTCCAACCGAGAGGGCTCTTCTTCATCACGACCACAAGACGGGAAAGGGTGGGTTGCAGACTGTAGGCCTTCTCCGAAAAAAACACCCGGTAGGGCTCCGCGCGAAGCGAGCATTCAGCTAGCGTGTGCAGAACGCGGCGGAATAGGCATGTAAAGTGGCTGTCAGTGCAGAGAAATGAACAGCAGTGGCTAAAGCTGTGTGTGTGCAGGCAGAGGATGCCGGGGATGCAAGCGGAGGAAGCTATGAATGCAGAGCAGCGGTGCCATTGTGGAGAGGATGCAGCAGAGCCGGGATTGTGTAGTTAGACATGATGCGCAGAAGGATGCTGAGCAGGTGCAGCCAGTGGAGGGAGAATTCCAGATTTGCTGTCTCCCTCTCTTATTCCCATTTCCTAGTCACTTCCTTGGCTATCACCCTCCCTTTGCGGGAGTCTCTCACACTTCTCGCCATATCACTTCACCACGCCTCCATCCATCCTCCTTCTCTTTCATCCCTTTTTTCCCCCCCTTCCTATCTGGTCCCTGGGGGAGATACTCAACTCTCCCTCCTTGCCCTGTTCTTCAGTCTCAGGGACCTGTTTCCCTATAGTGTGACTTAGTTTGGTGCCCTCACCTCTTACCCTGGTGCCCTATTGCCTGGTGCTGAGGTTGTCTTCACATCATGACACATTGTACTCATCTCCCACATCTCAACCTTCCTCCCCCCTCCTCCTCCTCCTCATTCATTCAAGGGTTGCTAGAGGGGAAGCTATGCAGCAGAGTCATGAAGGATACTCATCACATCACATTGTGTCAGGGTTCATATGTGTCTATGCCAGTGTTTCCCAAGCAGGGTGCCTACAGCTGTTGCAAAACTACAACTCCCAGCATGTCCGGACAGCCTTCGGCTGTCCGGGCATGCTAAGAGTTGTAGTTTTTCAACAGCTGGAGGTTTACAGTTTGTACACCACTGCACTAGGGACAGGCAGGGGGATCAGGGGAGTTGTATAACTCTGCATCTAATTATTGCATGCTGGGAGTTGTAGTTTTGCAACAGCTGGGGGTTCCCAGTTTGTAGACCACTGCACTAGGGACAGGCAGGATGATCAGGGGAGTTGTATAACTCTGCATCTAATTATTGCATGCTGGGAGTTGTAGTTTTGCAACAGCTGGAGGTTCCCAGTTTGTAGACCACTGCACTAGGGACAGGCAGGGTGATCAGGGGAGTTGTATAACTCTGCATCTAATTATTGCATGCTGGGAGTTGTAGTTTTGCAACAGCTGGGGGTTCACAGTTTGTAGACCACTGCACTAGGAACAGGCAGGGTGATCAGGGCAGTTGTATAACCCTGCATCAAATTATTGCATGCTGGGAGTTGTAGTTTTGCAACAGATGGAGGTTCACAGTTTTAGACCACTGCACTAGGGACAGGCAGGGTGATCAGGGGAGTTGTATAACTCTGCATCTAATTGTTGCATGCTGGGAGTTGTAGTTTTGCAACAGCTGGAGGCATCCTGCTTGGCAAACACTATTAAATATAGTGTGACCATGTCAGTGAGTTATTCTTACACTCCCCCCCCCCCCCCCCCATAGTGAACCCACCAACCCCTGAGGACCCCCGCATCATTATTTATGCAGATCATAAATGCAGATTATTTATGCAAACATGTCTACATCTAACTTTGCTATTTGGGAAGAACATCCACCTCTTTGATAAATGTGGGGGAAGTACACATAATGCAGGCCCAGGCCAGTGTTTCCCAAGCAGGGTGCCTCCAGCTGTTGCAAAACTACAACTCCCAGCATGCCTAGACAGCCGAAAGCACCCTGCTTGGGAAACACTAGTCAATGTAGTGTGACAATGTCTTTGAGTTATTCTTACACCCCCCATAGTGAACCCACCAACCCCTGATGACCCCCGCATCATTATTGATGCAGATCTACTTTTACTATAGACCCTCTATTTCACACACACAGAGACATAGACCACTATTGTTCTGCTGCTGCAGTCAGTCCAATAAATCCATGCACGAAGACTTTGATTTATTCATATAGCCATCCAGGCATGGAGGCTGGCTGTCAGTAGATTTACTGACAGGCATTTAAAAAAAAAATTCTATGGAGCTTCAAAAAATAAAATAAAAAATAAAAAAAATAGTCAGTGACAATACAGTTTGCTATAGATCATCTGGGAGTCCGGGGAGGAGGGGGCTGCACGCATGCCGCCTTGTCTGCAACTGAAAGCCACAGTCTTGCATGGTTGTGTGTAGGGGATCTACATAATACATCATGATCATGTATTATTACCAATATCATTGCCATTCTGGTATAATACGCATGAACCAGGAGGATCAGGATGAATAGTTGTGCAAATCTTCCTATAAAAAGACATATCTCCCCTGTTCCCTCTACGCTGCTGTATCAGTATTCTATAAGGGAACCAGAAGTATTAGGGCATGTTCATACTAAGGAAACTCCATTGGCTGATTTTACTCAGTGAGTCCGTGCCATTTAAATCTGCACTTATTTTGCCCCAAATTTTATGCCGAAATAAAGAATACAAAATTGGGATCTGCAGCGGAAATTCTATAATGAAAATTCCGTTGTGTGCCCCCCCCCCCCCCCCATGTAAATGGACACTGTCAGATGCAAAAACTTTATTTTATGTTGTACATCTTGGCAAAACATTAATTTTTCTAATATACTTCATTGAAAAATGTGATATCCTTTTATGGAAATCATGTCTTATAAAAAAAAAAAAAATACACCACTAGGGGTCCCCGTACCATCCAGAACATAATCCTGTCCGGCTGCAGCATCATCTTTGTCCCAGCTGAAGGACAGGCAAAGAAAAAGTTCAGAAATCCTCTATGCTCACTCCTGTCCTGTCTACGAGACTCCTGTCTTAAAACAGAGAAGAAAGGGTTACAGAGCAGCCTGCAGGGATTGGATGAAGAGACCCAGTACTGCACAACAGACTCAGGGAGGAAGCGAATGCATGGTGAGTGAGGGCGGGCTCAGTGCTTGCCTCAGACATGTCCCTTCCTGAGCAGTGTATGTCAGAATGAGTGAGCAGCAGAACAGAGGGATTTGTGAGCCAAATACAGAAGTTCGAACATAAATAATGACATGTAAAGCATTTGCATGACCCAGAGAGTAACATATAGAAGCATTATTTACTCTCTGATATAAAAGGTATGCTTTTAAGCAATGTGAGGCTGCTGCATGCAGAATTTCCCTCATGGAAATATTGGTAATGTGAACATACCCCTAGGACAAACAGTGATGTATCTCTTGTACATTTGATGTATATACTGTTTCCTCTCTGCTAATGCCCTGACTGTACTAGTATGTGTCTTGAAAGTATTCTGGTATTCTATAAGTGAATCAGGAGGATCAGGAAGAACAATGATATACATCTTTCCCAGACAGACTTAGGCTGCATTCACACCACGTTTTTTGCAGTACAGTTCCCGTATAAGTTTTCAGTGTGAAAACCGTACAAAACCGTATTGAAAACCGTATGCGTTGTCCTTTTTTTCCCGTACCCACAACTGTTGCCTATCACGGTTTTTGGTCCGGGTGAAAAACTGTATTAAACCGTATACGTTTTTTTTAACATGGGAGTCAATGGGAACCGTACAGAACCGTATGTGCGTACGGTTCCATCAGGTTTGCACCATACAGTTTTTGACTTTGCACAGTTTTTTTTCTTGGAATTTCAATCAAACAAGTGAAACTTTATTCAATGATGGAATTTCAGTGGAGATAGATTTTAATGGGATCCTACTGCGCTGTTCACATATCAGAATTTCCGCACCAGATGTTTCCAGCGTGGAAATTCAAAATCCAGTGTCCATTCCTTCTGAGAACTCTGCACGCAAATGCATTGCCATCTATGAGATGGTACATCTCCGAGCAGTCCTAGCACCGAAATGTACTGCCGGCACTCTACTGTCGGTGGAATTGTTAACACGGAAACATTTTCCGTGCGGACATTCTGCCGTGTGAACATTATCCTATAGCCCATATGTTCCCTATAAGTCACTGTCCTGTTTGTATTTGTCTTTTGGCATTCCATAGGTGAACCAGAGGGGTCAGGATGAACAGTGATGAAAATCTTGCCCACACTGATTTATACAGTCAGTAGTATAGAAGGAACAGGACAGCAAATCTATATTTTACTGTTCATCCTGTTCCTCCTGGTTCACCTATGGAATGCCGGAATACTGTAAAGACAGATACTTATAAAGTCAGGGCAGTAGTAGAGATGGAACAGGGAGGGGGATATATGTCTATAAGGATAAATATACATCACTGTTCATCCTGATCCTCCTGGTTCATTTGTATACTACTAGAGTACTCTAAAAACAGTGGGGGAGAGGGAATTTATCAAAACCTATATAAAGGAAGAGTGGTGCAGTTGCCCATAGCAACCAAATAAGATTGCTTCTTTCATTTTTCACAGGACTCTTTAACCTGTTGGGGACGGAGGGTGTACCTATACGCCCTTCGCCCACTCCCTTTCTATAAAAGCGTCATAGTGGGTCTGGCCAGGCCTCTAACAACGGCCGGGACCCTTGGCTAATAGCGCGCGGCACTGATTGCGGTGCCGTGCGCTATTAACCCTTTAGACGCAGCGTTCAAAGTTGAACGCCTCGTCTAAAGTGAAATTAAGACATTGGTGGTTAGCTCAGGGGGCTGTTTGGGATCACCGCGGTGAAATCGCGGCATCCTGAACAGCTTACAGGACAGCAGGAGGGCCCCTACCTTCCTCCTCGCTGTCCGATTGCCGAATGACTGCTCAGTGCCTGAGATTCAGGCATGAGCAGTCAAGCGGCAGAATCATTGATCAATGGTTTCCTATGAGAAACCATTGATCAATGTAAAAGATCAGTGTGTGCAGTGTTATAGTCCCCTATGGTAGTATCAGAGAGAAGACAGGGGGGGAATACAACTATTTCTTTTCACAGAATTCTGGTAATATAGGTGAACCAGGAGGATCAGGATGAGCAGTGATGTAAACAGGCCTGGCTTCTATTCTGTCTTCTTTCCTACCACCCTATCAACCTGTGCAGTATTCTACCTTTCTGTACATGAACCAGGAGGAACCGGATGAGCACTGAAAGACTTATAGTCTTAACTAATTATCGGTCTGATCTTTCTTCTTTGTATTCTTCAGCTCGTCTTGTCGCACTTTTTTTAATTTTATTATTGTACACGGGATTGTTTTATTTTATCTTTTTTTTTTTTTTGTTTCCAGGCGTTGTTGGGTGTTCGCACTTCAAGAGATGGAACAACAATGGCCATTTTACAAGATGCCAGTTCTCGATCAGAGATGTCGTGCGCATGCGCACAAAACATGGCACGCATGCGCAACGCCAACGATATGTTGGTTCTCGAAGAGAGAGGTCACGTGCATGCGTGCCAAAACAGCAGAGGTTATGTAGTGTAAAGCGGCCATTGGCTGTCCGGGCATACCGGGAGTTGTAGTTTTGCAACATCTGGAGGGCCACAGTTTGGAGACCACTGATCTATAATTTAATAGGATTGTGTTTCCACCCCTAATATTTTATTACATTACATCCAAGACAAATCTATGGAGGGTTTTTCAAGTTATCACGGATAGTCCATACGGTCGAACAGTAGACCTCAGTAAAGATGGTTTATATTCTGAAATTCTATTTGTGAACCAGGAGGATTAGGCTGAACATTGATACTGATTTTATCCCAATAGCTCCTTTTCTCCTATTTTTCCAGATTGTATATATTTTTCAAGACTATATATATATATATATATATATATATATATATATGTGTGTGTTAATATAAATAGCAGGTAAAGAGGAAGAGCAGCGCGCCGGAATGGCTAAACCAAGGTTGTGGGTATTTATATAAATATATACAACCATGAACCATGAAGAGCAGGATGAACGGAGTTATACATATTGTAAGAATTCATATATTTTTTCTGAGTAAAGAGAGGTTTTTTTTTTCCCCAGCAAACAATACAAAGTGAGTGGCGGCGGATTCCAGGAATCGCTCTTTAATTATTTTTCATTTACGCAGCTTGAGAGTATTGTGCGGCGCTTATAGATGATGTAGGAATTCACGCGGGTCACCGACCCCACTGAGGAATGTTATATTTGTCTTCAGCTTGTGCTGCCCTTTCTGAATTCTCTCCTATTGATCGATTGATCAGAAGGATTGCTTGAAAGGACAATGAGCTCCGAGAAAGGAATTATCTGAATGTAGACAATCCCTTCAAAATTGGCTTCTGTAAAAACTGTTCTGTGTGATCCCGGGATGACTGATGTACATCTGGACCATGACCAGCAATGTCCAGGCCCACGCAGACCCTTGTGGAGAGATCCTACAGGAGCATTCCCCAACCTGAGGAGAGACATAACCTGAGGCTAGCCACCACCTGAGGAGAGACACCACCTGAGGAGAGACATAACCTGAGGCTAGCCACCACCTGAGGAGAGACACCACCTGAGGAGAGACATAACCTGAGGCTAGCCACCACCTGAGGAGAGACACCACCTGAGGAGAGACACCACCTGAGGAGAGACACCACCTGAGGAGAGACATAACCTGAGGCTAGCCACCACCTGAGGAGAGACACCACCTGAGGAGAGAAACCACCTGAGGAGAGACACCACCTGAGGAGAGACATAACCTGAGGCTAGCCACCACCTGAGGAGAGACACCACCTGAGGAGAGACATAACCTGAGGAGAGACACCACCTGAGGAGAGACATAACCTGAGGCTAGCCACCACCTGAGGAGAGACACCACCTGAGGAGAGACATAACCTGAGGCTAGCCACCACCTGAGGAGAGACACCACCTGAGGAGAGACACCACCTGAGGAGAGACATAACCTGAGTGGAGAGCCACAACCTGAAGCGAGACCCACCACCTGACAAGAGGAGACCCATCACCTGTGGAGAGACACCACCTGAGTGGAGAGACACTACCTGAGAAGAGACACCCCCTGAGAAGAGGAGAGACACCACCTGAGAAGAGGAGACCCACCCCCTGAGAAGAGGAGACCCACCCCCTGAGAAGAGGAGACCCATTGCCTGAGAAGAGGAGATCCACCCCCTGAGGAGATCCACCCCCTGAGAAGAGGAGACCCACCGCCTGAGAAGAGGAGATCCACCCCCTGAGAAGAGGAGACCCACCGCCTGAGAAGAGGAGATCCACCCCCTGAGGAGATCCACCCCCTGAGAAGAGGAGACCCACCGCCTGAGAAGAGGAGATCCACCCCCTGAGGAGACCCACCGCCTGAGAAGAGGAGACCCACCGCCTGAGAAGAGGAGATCCACCCCCTGAGGAGACCCACCGCCTGAGAAGAGGAGAGACACCGCCTGAGAAATGCCACAATCTGATGGGAGCCAGAACCTGTGAATAGCCACAAGTTGGGGGACATAGGGGGAGATTTATCAAAACCTGTGCAAAGGAAAAGTTGGCCAGTTGCCCATAGCAACCAATCAGATCGCTTCTTTCATTTTGAAGAGGCCTTGTTGAAAATGAAAGCAGCGATCTGATTGGTTGCTATGGGCAACTTCTCCTCTGCACAGGTTTTGATAAATCTCCCCCATAGTCCTAGACTGCACCGGGTGACACCACCAAGCGGTAAGTAACCCCATCCATCCTTCACTGTCTGCATACAGCAGTGTTTCCCAGGCAGTGTGCCTCCAGCTGCTGCAAAACTACAGCTCCCTAGGAACCCTGCTTGGGAAACTGCCATACACTCAGCGATCTCGGCCTCCTGTTTAGCTCCTCCCCCTGCTGATCATGTGATCTCACAGACACCTGCTGGGGTCAGAGGGAAGAAGATGTGAGAGTGCGGAGACACGATTACCTCATGGCTGGCAGCAGGTTACACAGGTAAAACTATAAATACTTGGTCCCTGCCATTCCTCACTACTCTCCCCCACTGTGAATTGTAACTGTATATTATCCCGGTACTGTGACATCAATGTGTATATTATTCCTGTACTGTGACATCACTGTGTGTATTATTCCTGTACTGTGACATCACTGTGTGTATTATTCCTGTACTGTGACATCACTGTGTGCATTATCCCTGTAATGTGACATCACTGTGTATATTATCCCTGTACTGTGACACCACTGTGTGTATTATCCCTGTACTGTGACATCTCTGTGTGTATTATTCCTGTACTGTGACATCACTGTGTGTATTATCCCTGTACTGTGACACCACTGTGTGTATTATTCCTGTACTGTGACATCACTGTGTATTATCCCTGTAATGTGACATCAATGTGTATATTATCCCTGTACTGTGACATCACTGTGTATATTATTCCTGTACTGTGACATCACTGTGTGCATTATCCCTGTAATGTGACATCACTGTGTATATTATCCCTGTACTTTGACACCACTGTGTGTATTATCCCTGTACTGTGACATCTCTGTGTGTATTATTCCTGTACTGTGACATCACTGTGTGTATTATCCCTGTACTGTGACACCACTGTGTGTATTATTCCTGTACTGTGACACCACTGTGTGTATTATTCCTGTACTGTGACATCACTGTGTATTATCCCTGTACTGTGACATCACTGTGTGTATTATCCCTGTACTGTGACATCACTGTGTATTATCCCTGTACTGTGACATCACTGTGTGTATTATCCCTGTACTGTGACATCACTGTGTGTATTATCCCTGTACTGTGACATCACTGTATGTATTATCCCTGTACTGTGACATCTCTGTGTGTATTATTCCTGTACTGTGACATCACTTTGTGTATTATCCCTGTACTGTGACATCACTGTGTGTATTATCCCTGTACTGTGACATCACTGTATGTATTATCCCTGTACTGTGACATCACTGTGTGTATTATCCCTGTACTGTGACATCACTGTGTGTATTATCCCTGTACTGTGACATCACTGTGTATTATCCCTGTACTGTGACATCACTGTGTGTATTATCCCTGTACTGTGACATCACTGTGTGTATTATCCCTGTACTGTGACATCACTGTATGTATTATCCCTGTACTGTGACATCACTGTGTGTATTATCCCTGTACTATGACATCACTGTGTGCATTATCACTGTACTGTGACATCACTGTGTGCATTATCCCTGTAATGTGACATCACTGTGTATATTATCCCTGTACTGTGACATCACTGTGTGTATTATCCCTGTACTGTGACACCACTGTGTGTATTATTCCTGTACTGTGACATCACTGTGTATTATCCCTGTACTGTGACATCACTGTGTGTATTGTCCCTGTACTGGGACATCACTGTGTGTATTATCCCTGTACTGTGACATCACTGTGTATTATCCCTGTACTGTGACATCACTGTGTGTATTATCCCTGTACTGTGACATCACTGTGTGTATTATCCCTGTACTGTGACATCACTGTATGTATTATCCCTGTACTGTGACATCACTGTGTGTATTATCCCTGTACTGTGACATCACTGTGTGCATTATCACTGTACTGTGACATCACTGTGTGTATTATTCCTGTACTGTGACATCACTGTGTGTATTATCCCCGTACTGTGACATCACTGTGTATTATCCCTGTACTGTGACATCACTGTGTGTATTATCCCCGTACTGTGACATCACTGTGTATTATCCCTGTACTGTGACATCACTGTGTATTATCCCTGTACTGTGACATCACTGTGTGTATTATCCCTGTCCTGTGACATCACTGTGTGTATTATCCCTGTACTGTGACATCACTGTGTGTATTATCCCTGTACTGTGACATCACTGTGTGCATTATCACTGTACTGTGACATCACTGTGTGTATTATTCCTGTACTGTGACATCACTGTGTGTATTATCCCCGTACTGTGACATCACTGTGTATTATCCCTGTACTGTGACATCACTGTGTGTATTATCCCCGTACTGTGACATCACTGTGTATTATCCCTGTACTGTGACATCACTGTGTATTATCCCTGTACTGTGACATCACTGTGTGTATTATCCCTGTCCTGTGACATCACTGTGTGTATTATCCCCATACTGTGACATCACTGTGTGTATTATCCCCGTACTGTGACATCACTGTGTATTATCCCTGTACTGTGACACCACTGTGTATTATCCCTGTACTGTGACACCACTGTGTGTATTATCCCTGTACTGTGACATCACTGTGTGTATTATGCCTGTACTGTCACATCACTGTGTGTATTATCCCTGTATTGTGACATCACTGTGTGTACTATCCCTGTACTGTGACATCACTGTGTGTATTATCCCTGTACTGTGACATCACTGTGTGTATTATCCCTGTACTGTGACACCACTGTGTGTATTATCCCTGTACTGTGACATCACTGTGTGTATTATGCCTGTACTGTGACATCACTGTGTGTATTATCCCTGTATTGTGACATCACTGTGTGTACTATCCCTGTACTGTGACATCACTGTGTGTATTTTCCCTGTACTGTGGCATCACTGTGTGTATTATCCCTGTACAGGGATAATGGACACAGTAATGTCACAATACAGTCAGGGCACAGGACAGGGGGCATTATTATGTGCGGAGCACAGGACAGGGAGCATTATTATGTGCGGAGCACAGGACAGGGGGCATTATTATGTGGGGAGCACAGGACAGGGGGCATTATTATGTGGGGGCACAGGACAGGGGGCATTATTACTGTATTGGCCACAATATGTTGCGGTATTATATTCAGAGGGTACAGTTTCTGGTAGTCATATATACAGAGGATACAGTGTGTGGTAGTAATGTATACAGAGGATACAGTATGTGGTAGTATTATATTTAGAGGGTACAGTGTGTGGTAGACTTAAATACAGAGGATACAGTGTGTGGTAGAATTATATTCAGAGGGTATAGTGTGTGGTAGAATTATATTCAGAGGGTACAGTGTGTGGCAGTATTATATTCAGAGGGTGCAGTGTGTGGTAGTATTATATTCAGAGGGGGCAGTGTGTGTGGCAGTATTATATTCAGAGGGGGCAGTGTGTGGTAGTATTATATTCAGAGGGTGCAGTGTGTGGCAGTATTATATTCAGAGGGTGCAGTGTGTGGCAGTATTATATTCAGAGGGTGCAGTGTGTGGCAGTATTATATTCAGAGGGTGCAGTGTGTGGCAGTATTATATTCAGAGGGTGCAGTGTGTGTGGTAGTATTATATTCAGAGGGTGCAGTGTGTGTGGTAGTATTATATTCAGAGGGTGCAGTGTGTGTGTGGTAGTATTAAATTCAGAGGGTGCAGTGTGTGTGTGGTAGTATTAAATTCAGAGGGTGCAGTGTGTGTGTGGTAGTATTAAATTCAGAGGGTGCAGTGTGTGTGGTAGTATTAAATTCAGAGGGTGCAGTGTGTGTGGTAGTATTAAATTCAGAGGGTGCAGTGTGTGTGGTAGTATTAAATTCAGAGGGTGCAGTGTGTGTGGTAGTATTAAATTCAGAGGGGGCAGTGTGTGTGGTAGTATTAAATTCAGAGGGGGCAGTGTGTGTGGTAGTATTAAATTCAGAGGGGGCAGTGTGTGTGGTAGTATTATATTCAGAGGGAGCAGTGTGTGTGGTAGTATTAAATTCAGAGGGGGCAGTGTGTGTGGTAGTATTAAATTCAGAGGGGGCAGTGTGTGTGGTAGTATTAAATTCAGAGGGGGCAGTGTGTGTGGTAGTATTAAATTCAGAGGGGGCAGTGTGTGTGGTAGTATTAAATTCAGAGGGGGCAGTGTGTGTGGTAGTATTATATTCAGAGGGGGCAGTGTGTGTGGTAGTATTCTATTCAGAGGGGGCAGTGTGTGGCAGTATTATATTCAGAGGGGGCAGTGTGTGATAGCATTATATTCAGAGGGGGCAGTGTGTGTGGTAGTATTATATTCAGAGGGGGCAGTGTGTGTGGTAGTATTATATTCAGAGGGGACAGTGTGTGGTAGTATTATATTCAGAGGGGGCAGTGTGTTGCAGTATTATATTCAGAGGGGGCAGTGTGTGGCAGTATTATATTCAGAGGGGGCAGTGTGTGGCAGTATTATATTCAGAGGGGGCAGTGTGTGTGGTAGTATTATATTCAGAGGGGGCAGTATGTGTGGTAGTATTCTATTCAGTGGGGGCAGTGTGTGTGGTAGTATTAAATTCAGTGGGGGCAGTGTGTGTGGTAGTATTAAATTCAGAGGGGGCAGTGTGTGTGGTAGTATTAAATTCAGAGGGGGCAGTGTGTGTGGTAGTATTATATTCAGAGGGGGCAGTGTGTGTGGTAGTATTATATTCAGAGGGGGCAGTGTGTGTGGTAGTATTATATTCAGAGGGGGCAGTGTGTGTGGTAGTATTATATTCAGAGGGGGCAGTGTGTGGTAGTATTATATTCAGAGGGGGCAGTGTGTGGTAGTATTATATTCAGAGGGGGCAGTGTGTGTGGTACAATTATATTCAGAGGCTGCAGTGTGTGTGGTAGTATTATATTCAGAGGGTGCAGTGTGTGTGGTAGTATTATATTCAGAGGGTGCAGTGTGTGTGTTAGTATTATATTCAGAGGGTGCAGTGTGTGTGGTAGTATTATATTCAGAGGGGGCAGTGTGTGTGGTAGAATTATATTCAGAGGGGGCAGTGTGTGTGATAGAATTATATTCAGAGGGGGCAGTGTGTGTGGTAGTATTATATTCAGAGGGGGCAGTGTGTGTGGTAGTATTAAATTCAGAGGGGGCAGTGTGTGTGGTAGTATTATATTCAGAGGGGGCAGTGTGTGTGGTAGTATTATATTCAGAGGGTACAGTGTGTGGTAGTATTATATTCAGATGGGGCAGTGTGTGTGGTAGTATATTCAGAGGGTACAGTGTGTGGTAGTATTATATTCAGAGGGGGCAGTGTGTGGTAGTATATTCACAGGGTACAGTGTGTGGTAGAATTATATTCAGAGGGGGCAGTGTGTGTGGTAGTATTATATTCAGAGGGTGCAGTGTGTGGTAGTATTATATTCAGAGGGGGCAGTGTGTGTGGTAGTATATTCAGAGGGGGCAGTGTGTGTGGTAGTATTAAATTCAGAGGGGGCAGTGTGTGTGGTAGTATTATATTCAGAGGGGGCAGTGTGTGTGGTAGTATTATATTCAGAGGGTACAGTGTGTGGTAGTATTATATTCAGAGGGGGCAGTGTGTGTGGTAGTATATTCAGAGGGTACAGTGTGTGGTAGTATTATATTCAGAGGGGGCAGTATGTGGTAGTATATTCACAGGGTACAGTGTGTGGTAGTATTATATTCAGAGGGTGCAGTGGGTGGTAGTATTATATTCAGAGGGTGCAGTGTGTGTGGTAGTATTATATTCAGAGGGGGCAGTGTGTGGTAGTATTATGTTAATTATTGTTTTCATATAGAGAATCAGAATCCGGTGACAATGTGAGGAGCCAGTGCCGTCAGGGCATCAAGTTCTACATACAGAGAGATTTAGCTGGAACAAGTCATGGCGGTATGTACCAGCTGAATTAGATAAGAAAAGAATATAGGAAAGACCTCACCTGTAGTCACTGATATCATTGTGTATTCTGCCTCACTATGTCCAATCAGAGCTGGAGTCAAGTTCTGCATTAATGATGGATAAAACAACAACTCCCAGCATTCTCTTAACCACTGCTCAGAACAGTGGTCTTCAACCTGCGGACCTCCAGATGTGGCAAAACTACAACTCCCAGCATGCCCGGACAGCCAACAGCTGTCCGGGCATGCTGGGAGTTGTAGTTTTGCAACATCTGGAGGTCCGCAGGTTGAAGACCACTGGCTTAGATCATACTGGGAGCTGTAATCTTACATGGTAAAAACTTCTTTATTTGTATATTTCATTATTATACTGGAAATAATATTTCACAAAGTGCTTACACCACTGGCAATCGTCAGAACAGGCATAAAGGGGTACTCTGGTGGAAAACTATTTTTTTTTAAATCAACTGGTGCCAGAAAGTAAAAAAGATTAATAAATTACTTCTGTTTAAAAATCTTTATCCCTCCAGTACTTATCAGCTGCTGAATGCTCCAGAGGAAGTTCTTTTCTTTTTGAATTTCCTTTCTTTCTGACCACAGTGCTCTCTGCTGACACCTCTGACCATTTTAGGAACTGTCCAGAGCAGGAGAGGTTTGCTATGGGGATTTGCTCCTACTCTGGACAGTTCCTGACATGGACAGAGGTGTCAGTAGAGAGCACTGTGGACAGACAGAAAGGACATTTAAAAAGAAAAGATCTTCCTGTGGAGCATACAGCAGCTAAGTACTGGAAGGATAAAGATTTTAAAATAGAAGTAATTTACAATTCTGTTTAACTTTCTGGCACCAGTTGATTAAAAAATGTTTTTTTCACTGGAGTACCCCTTTAAAACATGTCTACATCTAACTTTGCTATATATGAAGAATGTGCACGTCTTTACATAGTTACATAGTTAGTATGGTTGAAAAAAGACATACGTCCATCAAGTCCAACCAGGGAATTGAAGGGAGGGTGTAAGGGGAAGGGATGTAGTTTTATAATTTTGCATAAGCATTAATGTTATTTTGTTCCAGGAATGTATCTAACCCTGTTTTAAAGCTGTTAACTGTTCCTGCTGTGACCAGTTCCTGAGGTAGACCGTTCCATAAATTCACAGTCCTCACGGTAAAGAAGGCGAGTCGCCCCTTTAGACTAAACCTTTTCTTCTCCAGACGGAGGGAGTGCCCCCTCGTCCTTTGGGGGGGGGTTTAACCTGGAACAGTTTTTCTCCATATTTTTTGTATGGGCCATTTATATACTTATATACGTTTATCATATCCCCCCTTAAACGTCTCTTCTCAAGACTAAACAATTGTAACTCCTTTAATCGCTCCTCATAGCTAAGATGTTCCTTGCCCCATATTAGTTTAGTCGCGCGTCTCTGCACCCTTTCCAGCTCCGCAGTGTCCCTTTTATGGACAGGCGACCAAAACTGAACAGCATATTCCATGTGAGGCCGTACCAATGCTTTATAAAGGGGGAGTATTATGTCCCTGCCCCTCGAGTCCATGCCTCTTTTGATACATGACAATATCCTGCCGGCTTTGGAAGCAGCAGCCTGACATTGCATGCTATTCTGTAGTCTGTGATCTACAAGTACACCCAGATCCTTCTCTACCAGTGACTCTGCCAGTTTAATCCCCCCTAAGACATACGATGCATGCAGGTAATTAGTACCCAGATGCATAACTTTACATTTATCCACATTGAACCTCATTTGCCAAGTGGATGCCCAGACACTTAGTCTATACAAGTCATCTTGTAACCTATACACATCCTCTATAGACTGTACTGTGCTACAAAGCTTGGTGTCATCTGCAAAGATAGAAACAGAGCTGTTAATACCATCCTCTATATCATTGATAAATAAATTAAACAACAGCGGGCCCAGTACTGAACCTTGGGGTACACCACTAATTACCAGGGACCAATCAGAGTACGAATCATTGACCACCACTCTCTGGGTACGATCCATGAGCCAGTGTTCAATCCAGTTACAAACTAAAGTTTCCAAGCCCAAAGACCTTAACTTGCCTGTCAGACGTCTATGAGGGACAGTATCAAACGCTTTGGCAAAATCCAGAAACACTATATCCACAGCCATTCCTCTATATACAGAGCCCCCCTCTATATACACAGCCCCCCTCTATATACACAGCCCCCCTCTATATACAAAGCCCCCCTGTATATCCACAGCCATTCCTCTGTCAAGGCTTCTACTCACCTCTTCATAAAAGCAAATTAGATTGGTTTGACAACTTCTATCCTTAGTAAACCCATGCTGGTTATCACTTATAATACAATTATCCCCTATGTATTCCTGTATGTAATCCCTTATAAGTCCTTCAAACAATTTACCCACAATGCACGTTAGACTTACCGGTCTATAGTTTCCTGGGGAAGACCTAGAGCCCTTTTTGAAGATTGGTACCACATTCGCCTTGCGCCAGTCCCTTGGCACAATACCAGACACCAGAGAATCTCTAAATATCATGAACAGGGGTACAGATATTACTGAACTTACCTCTCTAAGAACTCTTGGGTGCAATCCATCCGGCCCTGGAGATTTGCTTACATTTACTTTACTTAACTTAACTTGTACCATCTCTACATTAAGCCAGTTCAGTACATTACATGATGTGTTACCAGCACTGACCTGTACATGATGTGTTACCAGCACTGACCTGGCCAATGTCAGCTCCTTCTTCCATAGTATATACAGAACTAAAGAACCCATTCAGTAGCTCTGCCTTCTCTTTATCGCCCGTGACAACCTCCCCATTATCATTATTAAGGGGTCCTACATGCTCTGTCCTTGTTTTTTTTTTATTTATGTATCTAAAAAAATATTTAGGATTACCGTAGTTTTGCTTTCTTTGGCCACCTGTCTCTCATTTAGAATTTTTGCTGTTTTTATTACATTTTTACAGATTTTATTAAGCTCCTTGTACTGTTTAAATGTTATAGCTGACCCATCAGATTTGAATTTTTTGAAGGCAATTTCCCCCCCCCCCCCACTTTGATAAGTGTGGGGGAAGTACACATAATGTAGGCCCAGGCCAGTGTTTCCCAACCAGGGTTCCACCAGCTGCTGCAAAACTACAACTCTCAGCATGCCAGGATTTTTGATGAAAGACGAAGACCAGCTGGCTTATTAAATACGTCTTAGTGCCCAATATACAATCTTAAGCGCCCGGTGCCCCCTAAATCCAGTAATCGATCATGGTTATATACACAGCCCTTTCAATTATCTGCACATTATGCCGAGAGCTTGCATATTATCTAAATATGAACTGGGACATGATGTGTCCCCGCCCCCCCCCCCCATGGGCACCGTGCCCGGGCACCGAACACTACACCGTCTTGCAGGCAGATATCTTCATCCCAGTCATTTTCTCACTCTGGAGACCTGCTTTATCAGCGGCCACAATTTTAGGATACTAAGCAGTCTTATGGGTCTATCTATGTCATGGAAAAATAAGAATAATCCACTATAGAAAGGAGCTTTAACATGAGCGACACTTTCCATTACGAAGTCTATCGCGCCGTTTATCAGTTATATCTCTTGGAAAGGTGAGTGACAAACAATATGGCTGCCGTTGCTGCTTATACCGAGGCTGTCTTGTAATTCTCCTGGTCTGGTTACGCAGTGGTAACTTTGGGGGAGATTTATCAAAACCTGTGCAGAGGAAAAGTTCACCAGTTGCCCATAGCAACCAATCAGATCGCTTCTTTCAGTTTGCCAAGGCCTTTTTAAAAATGAAAGAAGCGATCTGATTGGTTGCTATGGGCAACTGGGCAACCTTTCCTATCCACAAGTTTTGGTAAATCTCCCTCTTTGATCCTACTATGAGCCATGTAAGATTAGGTAGGTTTCTGAGAAGACTGGTTGACGGCTCCTATACTAGGGATTGTTACGGCGGCCATATTGGTTGTCACCCAGCTTTATTGAAAAATGGATGAATATGATTTTTTTTAGAGAACTTGTCAGGTCCTCGAGGCTTCGCAAATCTGCCCCGGGATCTGACAGGTCAGAAGAACAGCGTTCGTGGTTCTCCTCAGCTCTCTGCAATGCCACAGAGAGCTAGGTTTACGGTGGTCACTATGGAACGTCTGCCGCCAAAATTCCGCCACCGAAAGAACAATCTTGTAAAAATTTTTTTTTTTGCAGAATCTGCCTGAAATACATTGCCATCTATGAGAACGCCAATGTACGCGTGCGGTCCTAGCACAGACCGATTCAGTCATTGCAGGATGCACTTGGAATCTCTGGACGGATTTTTTCAGACAGACATTCTATAGTATAAACCTAGCTTAATTGTTTTCCAGTCACAGGGGAGGGGATGCGGTGGCTTCCAGTCATGTTGGCCATGTTGTCCATGCCCTCAGTAGGTTGATAGGTGCCCTCAGTAGGTAGGTGCCACCCAGTAGGTAGGTGCCACCCAGTAGGTACATAGTTGCCCCAAGTGTAGATATTTGCTCTCAATAGATAGTTAGCTCTAGTGTAGATAGATACCTTCCACACAGTTGGCAGATAGTTTCCAGTGTAGATAATTGCCCTCAGTAGGTAGATAGGTGCCCCCAGTTAGATAGGTGCCCCCTGGAGGAAGATAATTGTCGCCAGTGCACATAGGTGCCCCTTGTAGGTAGATAGTTGCCCCCCTGGAGGTAGATAGTTGCCCCAGTTTAGACAGGTCTTTATATAAATGCTTTATACTTAACTCCTCTTTGCTCCCACACTGACTTGGACTTCTCCTGAAGCAGGCGCATGCACAATTAAAGGGGTATTCCAGGATTTTTTTTTATTTGACTATGCTACAGGCCCTGTAAAGTTAGTGTAGTTCATAATATAATGTCTGTACCTGTGTGTGACGGTTTTCTCACAATTCTTCTGTGATTTTCACCCCAATATTTATCTTTACCAGCATACAAAATTACTGTTGTCTCGGATTTTCCCAGCTTGCAATGCGGCCGAGACCTGACTCACTAGTCAGCTGATGACAGGGAGCCTGTCTGCTTCAATGGGTGGAGGGATCGCTTGGTGGGAGAGAGATCAATCTGCAACTAATGCAACAGCTGTAGGCACCCTGATTGAAAACCACAGGTCTTTTTTTTCAATGGGTGGGGTGGCTAATATGTGAGAGGGAGGAAAATGGTATTGTGGGATTTGTAGTCAAAAAAACATAAGTCAAACAGGAAATACAAGTTCACAAAAAGCTAGCCACAGTGTTATGGTAATCTCACAACATAGCCATTTAGCCCTTCCTAAGCATGTCCATTACTGTCTGCCAGATACCTACTAAAATCACCTTATGGTGGAGAACCCCTTTAATGTCGTCATCTTGTTTGCACCTGAGCTGGAAGCAGGAGTTCCTGCACTGCTCCCAGTCTCTAGTAGGACACGGAACAAAGGTAGCCTGTGGCCTACAGAGTAAACAATGGGGCAAAGAGCCAGCTCTTTACTCTGTCAGCTTTCAACTGCATGTATGCCGGTGGAAACCTTTTTATTTTTATTTTTTAAATCAACTGGTGCCAGAAAGTTAAACAGATTTGTAAATTACTTCTATTAAAAAAAATCATAATCCTTCCAATACATTTTATGGTCTGTATGCTACGGAGGAAATGTTTTTCTTTTTGGATTTCTCTAATGTCACGACCACCGTGCTCTCTGCTGTCCATTTTAGGAACTGTCCAAAGCAGCATATGTTTGCTATGGGGATTTTCCACTTTCCAGTTCCAAAAATGGACAGCAGAGGTCAGCAGAGAGCGCTGTGGTCGTGACATCAGAGAAATCCAAAAAGAAAAACATTTTCTTCTGTAGTATATAGCCCCTAAAAAGTACTGGAAGGATTAAGATTTTTTAATAGACGTAATTTACAAATCTGTTTAACTTTCTGGCACCAGTTGATTTAGAAAAAAAAAAAAAAAAAAGGTTTCCACGGGAGTACCCCTTTAAGGACACGCTGGCAGTTAATAGCAGCACTTTCTAGAACAGTGGTCCCCAAACTGTGGCCCCTCCAGATGTTGCAAAACTACAATTCCCAGCATGCCTGGACAGCCAACGGCTGTCCAGGCATGCTGGGAATTGTAGTTTTGCAACATCTGGATGGGCAACAGTTTGGGGACCACTGTTCTAGAATGAGAACCAAGGGCAAGTACCCTGGATTAGATCCTTCATAATAAATCAGGAAATTACATTTTTTTTAAAACTATTCCTAATGTATACTCCTTTTGCGCAAAAGCTAGATTTCCTGTGACCCTGGATGTAGGCTATTTTATGACAGCCTGCTCTATAGCCTGGATACAGGCTGCAGTAAACGGCAGTCAGAGTTCTGCTGTGCATGCTATATAATCTTACAATTGATGTGTCCCCACTTGTTCACATTCGTACATTTATCATTTTCTTGACTTATAATGCAGAGCAAAATGCACCTTTCCTGCCGCACTGCAGCATTTGCCCTTAGTAATAGAGGTCCTGTGCTCATATGTGGTTAGAACGTACCCAGCTCTATGTTCTTGCCTGAACCTGTAACCCATTCTATGTATACCGAGCGTAAAGAACAAATTGTGGAAATGGCAAAAGAGCACTCGGTGCAGAGGTTCACATAGCAGGCAGGGAATAACTATCTATAATCCTAGTGTCCATGGATAATATTACAATAACTATTAAAGGGGTACTCCGGTGAAAAACTTTTTTATATTTTTTTTTAAATCAACTGGTGCCGGAAAGTTAAACAGATTTGTAAATTACTTCTATTAAAAAAAATCTTAATCCTTCCAGTACTTATTAGCTGCTGAATACTACAGCGGAAATTCTTTTCTTTTTGAAACACAGAACGGTCTGCTGACATCATGAGCACAGTGCTCTCTGCTGACATCTCTGTCCATTTTAGGAACTGTCCAGAACAGCATATGTTTGCTATGGGGATTTCCTTTTACCCTGGACAGTTCCTAAAATGGACAGAGATGTCAGCAGAGAGCACTGTGCTTGTGATGTCAGCAGACAGCTCTGTGTTTCAAAAAGAAAAGAATTTCCGCTGTAGTATTCAGCAGCTAATAAGTACAGGAAGGATTAAGATTTTTTTTAATAGAAGTCATTTACAAATCTGTTTAACTTTCTGGCACCAGTTGATTTAAATAAAAAAAGTTTTTCACCGGAGTACCCCTTTAAGCATGCTCTGGTGGAATGTGCCTGGATGCCTCAGTACTTATCAATGTGGTGTGGGGAATCCATAGTGGCCACCAGGTAAATATACAGCGTCCTTCACGTACAGGAGGCAATAAAGTGTTTGCCTTTAATGGATTCCCATAGTTACAGGTTTAATGTGCTCATATCGCGTTAATTCTATCTGTTTTTCCACTCTACTCCAGCTGAGCATTGTCTAGACCAGAAGAAAACAACCTGTGGCCCTCCAGCTGCATGCTCAACTACAAGTCCCTGCAGACGTGTTTTAGTCCAGGTTTATACAGAGATGTTAAAAGATGCCAAGGATAGAGATTGTGCAGCTGAAAACACCTGCCACAGGGGTGCCAAGGGGAATTCGTAAAGTCCGATTTACTGACAAGCAATCCTCCGGTGCTTCTTTTTACAATATTTTTTAAGGAGACGCCTGATGCAGACAACATCAGGAATATGTCAGAGGTGTAGATATAGGGTTCCAGAGGAAGCAGTAGCACCCAGGCCGTGGCACCTGCCACATAAGAAAATAACAGTATAAATAGTTACATAGTACGGCTGGGTAAAACATATTCACCTTCTCGGCTAGCCTACAATCGCCGCCATCTTCTTGTGCTTCTAGGCCACAGACCTGCTTTTTTCTGCAGCCAATAGTGGCATCTCTACCTATTATTTATTAAAGGAATTACCTAACATAAGGTGACTTTAGTACTTACCTACCAGACAGTAATAGACATGCTTAGAAAGGATCTGTGCTTGTCTTGGAGCTAAATGGCTGTCTTGTGAGTCCACCATAATGCTGCTGTTTTCTTTTTGTGAAACGGCTATTTCCTGTTGGAGTTTTCTCCCTTCAACTACAAGTCCCATGGTCCCTTGTTTGTAAGTGTGAGGTCACTTTCTTCCTCCTAACACATCAGCCACCCTACCCATTGCAGCACAGCTGA
Organism: Hyla sarda; assembly: GCF_029499605.1. Classification (NCBI taxonomy): domain Eukaryota; kingdom Metazoa; phylum Chordata; class Amphibia; order Anura; family Hylidae; genus Hyla; species Hyla sarda. Next base: position 16,845,219 of record NC_079198.1, on the reverse strand, counting down.
GCTGCCTTGCATGCTGTTCTGTAATTGAAACTACAATTCCCTGCAGCCCTGTGGAAAATGACCTCCCACCCAGCAGTCGCTCCACCCATTGAAGTAGACAGACTCCCTTTCATTACCTGACTAGTGATGTAATCTCGGAGAACCCTTTTAAATCATGAGAACAGAGGTCATTTGTCCCCTTAGTAAATCGGACAACAGCACAATTGCTTCAAAACATTGGCAAGTGCTGAGCATGTTTACTGATGCTCTGTTTACTTGGGGGACAATTGACCCCCATTTTCGTGATCAGCAAAAGCCCCAGTAGTTGAACCCCCACTGATCAGCTACTTTTCCTTTAATTCATAGATAGGGGATAACATATAGACCTTTTATGGAAACTTACCTGTGACCTTACGGTGGAGTCCTTGATTGATATACACTGTTTTAGGACCTTCCTACTTTTAAGAATTTTGGAACCATTTAAAAAATTAAGAAAACATGGTGGGTGGGTCAGTTTGGAATGCCCTTAGCTTAGTAGCCATCTCAGAACCCATTTATTTAGTAGGACCTGAGTGGACCAAAGTCATTTTTTTTATTTTTTTTTATTTTTTGTCCGGTCAGAGCCTGATAAATAAATGGACACCAATGGGATCTGTTGGGATCAGTCAGTGTACGTACTGTTTCCTGGCTTCGAAAGGGAGACTGTGACGCAGATGTGTACGAGGCCTTAGAAGTTCCTACATTAATTATATATGGCACAATTTTGCTTCTGAAAAGGTCGAGCCCCCCCCTGCCCCAGGTCGGCCAACCATAATCTGTTTCAAAGACTGAAGCAACCACCATTAAAATCAAAACACACTCGGGGGGGATTTGCCTTTCCTGTGCATTTATTATCAGAAAAAAAATGGATCTTAAAGGGATGAAAAATTTTAAAGGACATTCCCATAGATTTGCCCGAAAATAAATCAAAAAGATCATTATCGTCCTTTAGCCTCCTGGCAAATCTCCAATGCCGTATTGTTGCCTTCACTTTGCAATTTGTCCTTCATCCTGGCTTCTAAGAAACAAAAATTGGCAGTCGGGTTTAAACGTATTAGTAGAAGTAAAAAAGCGCAAATCTAAACTGTTTATCTTTGAGACATTACAGTGATTGTATACTTCAGTTAATCCTTTAGATCAGTGGTCTTTAAACTGTAGCCCTCCAGCTGTCACAAAACGACAACTCCCACCATGCCAGGACAGCCATTGGCTGTCCGGGCATGGTGGAAGTTGTCATTTTGCGACAGCTCTATTAGCCAGTCATTAAAGTTTTGTTCTGCTGGTTCTAGAACCTTTACTTCACAAATAGCCCAAAAACATATGTAGAATTCTGTCTAAGAGCCCTAAAAGCCATGGATAACACTGTTAGGTCACCTAGGAGTGTATCTATGGACTTGTGAGCTGTAAGCAATCTGAAGAAGGGGGAGGTGACCCCTGAAACGTGTATTTGTATTCTTTTTTATTTTACTCCTTTAATAAACACTATTAAGGAAACATTGCTTGGATCTCGTTTCCATCATTCACCAGAACCCTAAAAGCCCCATATAACACAGTTAGGTCACTTAGGTGTGTATCTATGGACTTCTGAGCTGTTAGCAATCTGAAGTAGGGGGAGGCGACCCCTGAAAGGCATATTTGTATTCATTTTTATTTTACTCCTTTAATAAATGCTATTGAAGAAGCATTGCTTGGATCTCGATTCCATCATTCACCAGAACCCTAAAAGCCCCATATATCACGGTTAGGTCACCTAGGTGTGTAACTATGGACTTCCGAGCTGTATAATCTGAAGAAGGGGGAGGTGACCCCTGAAACACGTAATTTTATTAGTTTTTAATATTACTCCTTTAATAAATGCTATTCAAGAAACATTCTGTTACGCCGAGCGCTCCGGGTCCCTGCTCCTCCCCGGAGCGCTCACGGCGTCTCTCTCCCTGCAGCGCTCCGGTCGGCCCCGCTGACCGGGAGCGCTGCACTGACATGGCCGTCGGGGATGCGATTCGCACAGCGGGACGCGCCCGCTCGCGAATCGCATCCCAAGTCACTTACCCGTCCCGGTCCCCTGCTGTCATGTGCTGGCTTGCGCGGCTCCGCTCTCTAGGGCGCGCGCGCGCCAGCTCTCTGAGACTTAAAGGGCCAGTGCACCAATGATTGGTGCCTAGTCCAATTAGCTTAATTGGCTTCCACCTGTTCCCTGGCTATATCTGCTCACTGCCCCTGCACTCCCTTGCCGGATCTTGTTGCCTTGTGCCAGTGAAAGCGTTTAGTGTTGTCCAAAGCCTGTGTTACCTGAACTCCTGCTATCCATCTTGACTACGAACCTTGCCGCCTGCCCCGACCTTCTGCTACGTCTGACCTTGCCTCTGCCTAGTCCTTCTGTCCCACGCCTTCTCAGCAGTCAGCGAGGTTGAGCCGTTGCTAGTGGATACGACCTGGTTGCTACTGCCGCAGCAAGACCATCCCGCTTTGCGGCGGGCTCTGGTGAACACCAGTAGCCTCTTAGAACCGGTCCACCAGCACGGTCCACGCCAATCCCTCGCTGACACAGAGGATCCACTACCTGTAAGCCGAATCGTGACACATTCCTTGGATTTCTGGATTCTATCATTCACCCATTAGACAGCAGCACCAGGTTTAAAGGGTTATTTTGGTTGTACTATACAGAGTTTTTAAGGCAAAGTAAATTTCAAAGTTATGGAAACATGTATGTCTATGGGTAAACAGATGGTACCTGGTGGTAACTAGCAGGTTGAATAAAAACAGACTGCCCTAGTGGATTTTTTATGCTTTCTAAAATGAATGTCCAAAAATGATCCCTTTTTGGAGGTAGAAGCCTGCCGGTATCAGTAGAAGCAATGGCTTTTCCAGGTCGTCTAAAAAATTTCCTTTTTTGGGAGTAGCAACAGCTTTTGTAGGTGAAAAGTGAAGAATCAAATTATTTCCATTGTGGGCATAACAACAGCATGGGCATCCTAGAAAGTGCCCAAAAGTGACACAAAACCCTCTATGTGGCTTTTTAACAATTAGATGTAAAATGTAAAAATGTAAAAAAAAAAAAATATATATATATATATACTGCTCAAAAAATAAAGGGAACACGAAGATAACACATCCTAGATCTGAATGAATGAACTAATCATATGAAATACTTTCATCTTTACATAGCTGAATGTGCTGACAACAAAATCACACAAAAATTATTAATGGAAATCAAATTTATCAACCCATGGAGGTCTGGATATGGAGTCACACTCAAAATCAAAGTAAAAACCTCACTACAGGCTGATCCAACTTTGATGTAATGTCCTTTAAAACAAGTCAAAATAAGGCTGCCTCCACTTGCCCGTATGACCTCCCTACAATGCCCGGGCATGCTCCTGATGAGGAGGCGGATGGTCTCCTGAGGGATGTTCTCCCAGACCTGGACTAAAGCATCCGTCAAACTCCTCGACAGTCTGTGGTACAACATGGCGTTGGTGGATGGAGCGAGACATGATGTCCCAGATGTGCTCAATCGGATTCAGGTCTGGGGAATGGGCAGGCAAGTCCATAGCATCAATGCCTTCCTCTTGCAGGAACTGCTGACACACTCCAGCCACATGAGGTCTAGCATTGTCTTGCTTTAGGAGGAACCCAGGGCCAACTGCACCAGCCTATGGTCTCACAAGGGGTCTGAGGATCTCATCTCTGTACCTAATGGCAGTCAGGCTACCTCTGGCAAGCACATGGAGGGCTGTGCGGCCCCCCCAAAGAAATGCCACCCCACACCTTTACTGACCCACCCCCAAACCGGTCATGCTGGAGGATGTTGCAGGCAGCAGAACGTTCTCCACGACGTCTCCAGACTCTGTCACGTCTGTCACATGTGTTCAGTGTGAGCCTGCTGTCATCTGTGGAGAGCACGGGGCGCCAGTAGCGAATCTGCAAATCTTAGTGTTCTTTGGCAAATGCCAAACGTCCTGCACGGTGTTGGGCTGTAAGCACAACCCCCACCTGTGGACGTCGGGCCCTCATACCACCCTCATGGAGTCTGTTTCTGACCGTTTGAGTGGACACATGCACATTTGTGACCTACTGGAGGTCATTTTGCAGGGCTCTGGCAGTGCTTCTCCTTGCACAAAGGCGGAGGTAGCGGTTCTGCTGCTGGGTTGTTGCCCCCCTACGGCCTCCTCCACGTCTCCTGATGTACTGGGCTGTCTTCTAGTAGCGCCTCCATGCTCTGGAAACTATGCTGACAGACACAGCAAACCTTCTTGCCACAGCTCGCATTGATGTGCCATCCTGGATGAGCTGCACTACCTGAGCCAGTCTCATGCTACCACTACAGTGAGAGCACCGCCAGCATTCAAAAGTGACCAAAACATCAGCCAGGAAGCATAGGAACTGAGAAGTGGTCTGTGGTGACCACCTGCAGAACCACTCCTTTATTGGGGGTGTCTTGCTAATTGCCTATAATTTCCACCTGTTGTCTGTTCCATTTGCACAACAGCATGAGAAATTGATTGTCAATCAGTGTTGCTTCCTGAGTGGACAGTGTGATTTCACAGAAGTGTCATTGACTTGGAGTTACATTGTGTTATTTAAGTGTTCCCTTAATTTTTTTGATCAGTGTATATAACCAGTCACATTTAACCTCCAATTATAACAGATTTTGTACAGAACAGATGCTCTCAGAACACTCTCAGCTGCTTTACTACAATTATTATATAAATGGCTTCTATTCTTATCTGTGTTGTTCAGTGCTCACTGTCCCTCGCAGAGATCTTCACCTAACACTTTATTTCTAAAATGGCTTCTGAAGCTATGTACATAGGCTTTGGCCACTATACTTTCTTCTGATTGGCTAGGAGAACTGTTTGAAAGGCAATATGGGACTCCCTGAGGTCATGTGATCCTTCTCCTTTCAGCCATGTGGCCGATGTTATTTTGGCAGGTTCTGAAGAACTGAATCACCGGTTTGTCAAGTTCTAACCATTCTTTGATTCTACTGGTTCAGGTCACTCATCTTTTGTGGTTATGTCTGCTGGATTTTTAGGTCCTCAACCAAAGTTGAATTAGATAAGCATTGGTTTGTGCTGAAGTTTGGCACCGAAATTCAAATTCAGGTGAGTTTTTGCTCCACAACAACCATATTTAATTTTCATTGAGTTTTACGAGATTAGACTTGGAATTATCCATAGAGCCCTAACCTAAAACATACAATTTTATTTCAGCAAAAGCTATCTCAAAATCTCTAGCTACAAGAAGACCTTGTAATTTAGCACTTCTGAGGAAATCTTCTCTTCCTGATATAATCAAAGTATTCTGAAATTAGAGCAGGCTTTGCCTGGATATACAATCTCGGTCTGCTGGGACAGAAGGGTAAGAAATAATTAACCCTTACTTTCTTTTGCAGTCCCTGTGCCTGATGGTCATTGTAAGATATTCCCCAATGTACCACAACATCCCTCTAATATGGAAGCACATTTTTCTGTCATTCTGATTATTTACTATTACTGAGGTCCTGGAAACCCAATATATTCATGGCGTATTGTCTTTTGATGCTGAAACATTAAAGTGTACCTGTCGTTAGCAAAAACTTTTTATATAATGGAGATAATACCATTATATGTATATTTGTTATATACATTGGTTAAAAAATGTGTATATTTTTGTCCCTACATCTATTGTCTGTGTGTCTCTCTGAGATGTCCAATTACAAGCAGGGCTCTGTACACGGAGGACAAGCAGGGCTCTGTACACTGAGGACAAGCAGGGCTCTGTACACTGAGGACAAGCAGGGCTCTGTACACTGAGGACGAGCAGGGCTCTGTACACTGAGGACGAGCGGGGCTCTGTACAGTGAGGACGAGCGGGGCTCTGTACAGTGAGGACGAGCGGGGCTCTGTACAGTGAGGACGAGCGGGGCTCTGTACAGTGAGGACGAGCGGGGCTCTGTACAGTGAGGACGAGCGGGGCTCTGTACAGTGAGGACGAGCGGGGCTCTGTACAGTGAGGACGAGCGGGGCTCTGTACAGTGAGGACGAGCGGGGCTCTGTACAGTGAGGACGAGCGGGGCTCTGTACAGTGAGGACGAGCGGGGCTCTGTACAGTGAGGACGAGCGGGGCTCTGTACAGTGAGGACGAGCGGGGCTCTGTACAGTGAGGACGAGCGGGGCTCTGTACAGTGAGGACGAGCGGGGCTCTGTACAGTGAGGACGAGCGGGGCTCTGTACAGTGAGGACGAGCGGGGCTCTGTACAGTGAGGACGAGCGGGGCTCTGTACAGTGAGGACGAGCGGGGCTCTGTACAGTGAGGACGAGCGGGGCTCTGTACAGTGAGGACGAGCGGGGCTCTGTACAGTGAGGACGAGCGGGGCTCTGTACAGTGAGGACGAGCGGGGCTCTGTACAGTGAGGACGAGCGGGGCTCTGTACAGTGAGGACGAGCGGGGCTCTGTACAGTGAGGACGAGCGGGGCTCTGTACAGTGAGGACGAGCGGGGCTCTGTACAGTGAGGACGAGCGGGGCTCTGAACAGTGAGAACGAGCGGGGCTCAGTACAGAGAGGACGAGCGGGGCTCCGTACAGCGAGGACGAGCGGGGCTCCGTGCACTGAGGACGAGCGGGGCTCCGTGCACTGAGGACGAGCGGGGCTCAGTGCACTGAGGACGAGCGGGGCACCGTGCACTGAGGACGAGCAGGACTCCGTGCACTGAGGACGAGCAGGGCTCCGTACAGTGAGGACGAGCAGGGCTCCGTACAGTGAGGACGAGCAGGGCTCTGTACAGTGAGGACGAGCAGGGCTCTGTACAGTGAGGACGAGCAGGGCTCTGTAAAGTGAGGACGAGCAGGGCTCTGTACAGTGAGGCTCCGTGACATGCCCCCGGCTCACACATCAGGATGATTGACAAGCCAGGAGCCTGCACAGAGCCCTGCTTGTCCTTCCCTTACTTCCTGTATTTGGTCTCCTCATAGAGACACACAGGAAATAGCTGCAGGGACAGCAGTTTTTCACCTAAAAATATACACATATTTAAATCAATGTATATTCCAAATATACATATAACGGTATTATCTACATTGTATAAAAAGTTTAACACTTTAAAAGATTGCTGGCGGTTCAGGAGGTGGCGCAGTACTGAATATATATATATATATATATATATATATATATATATATAATATTCAACGTATATATTTGTATGTTCGAGCATAACTTCCAAATGCCTGGAGATAGATGGTCACATGTTACTTATATGTCACCTAAAATCAACCCTAACTCACCCCTTATGTGGTAGTGGGGTTTTATCTTTAGTTCCATGCAAGTCTATAGAACTTCCAATATATCTGATAGCATGACCGTGGGCTGCAAAGCTTGCTCAGGATTTTTAAACATCCTGCCGAATGTCCGTTAGGCAGGTGCAGACAATAGTTAGTGCAGAGGACGGGATATGAGGTCTGGACATGAGGACAGGATATAAGGACGGTATATGAGGTCAGGATATGAGAGCAGGATGTGAGGTCAGGATAAGAGGTCGAAATGTGAGGACGGGATATGAGGCTGGGATTTGACAATGGGATATGAATTCAGGATATAAGGACGGGATATCAGGTCATGATATGAGGACAGGAAATGAGGTAGGGATATGAGGACGAGATATGAGGTCTGGATTGTCGCTTTCCCTCTCCGACAAAATTTAGGTAGAAGACCAGGCAACTCTAGTATTCTATATAGCAGATGGATTTTATATTGTACGATCCCTGGTATCCCTATTGTCTGCAAACTGCCATTTGCAAACCTTCTTCTGTCAAGGTGTTCATAATTCCATCCAGTCATTTTATAGTTTAGGAAAAGCTGGTGGGCAACCAATATGGCTATCAATACAGTCCCCACCCCTTAAGGTATTGTACCCCAACTTTGTTATCCTGTAGAGGATGGTATTAACAGCTCTGTTTCTATCTTTGCAGATGACACCAAGCTTTGTAGCACGGTACAGTCTATAGAGGATGTGCATAAGTTACAAGATGACTTGGATAGACTAAGTGTCTGGGCATCCACTTGGCAAATGAGGTTCAATGTGGATAAATGTAAAGTTATGCATCTGGGTACTAATAACCTGCATGCATCGTATGTCTTAGGGGGGATTAAACTGGCAGAGTCACTGGTAGAGAAGGATCTGGGTGTACTTGTAGATCACAGACTACAGAATAGCATGCAATGTCAGGCTGCTGCTTCCAAAGCCGGCAGGATATTGTCATGTATCAAAAGAGGCATAGACTCGAGGGACCGGGACATAATACTCCCCCTTTATAAAGCATTGGTACGGCCTCACCTGGAATATGCTGTTCAGTTTTGGGCACCTGTCCATAAAAGGGACACTGTGGAGTTGGAAAGGGTGCAGAGACGCGCGACTAAACTAATATGGGGCATGGAACATCTTAGCTATGAGGAGCGATTAAAGGAGTTACAATTGTTTAGTCTTGAGAAGAGACGTTTAAGGGGGGATATGATAAACGTATATAAGTATATTAATGGCCCATACAAAAAATATGGAGAAAAACTGTTCCAGGTTAAACCCCCCCAAAGGACGAGGGGGCACTCCCTCCGTCTGGAGAAGAAAAAGTTTAGTCTCAAGGGGCGACACGCCTTCTTTACCGTGAGGACTGTGAATTTATGGAACGATCTACCTCAGGAACTGGTCACAGCAGGAACAATTAACAGCTTTAAAACAGGATTAGATACATTCATGGAACAAAATAACATTAATGCTTATGAAGAAATATAAAATCCCATCCCTTCCCCAATATCGCGCCACACCCCTACCCCTTAATTCCCTGGTTGAACTTGATGGACATATGTCTTTTTTCGACCGTACTAACTATGTAACTATGTAAAATATCTTTTAGAACAGGAATTTGTCTCTTACAGAGACTGTATTGGGAGCACCATTCTGAGCTGCAGTATGCCCCTCTCATGTGCCATGCTGCCAAATGTCAGCCACAATGACCCTCAGGGTCAGAAACAATTTGCCCCCCAGCCACAATGTGACACATCTTGGTGGCTTCCAGTGTTAAAGGGTAACTCCACTGGCCAGCGTTCAAAAAATGTTGTCCCAAATGCTGTGTGCGCACTGCGGGGGTCGGCCAAACCCTATTGTGACAACATGCCACGCCCCCTCAATGCAAGTCTATGGGAGGGGGCGTGGCGGGTGCACCCGCCACGCCCCCTCACATAGACTTGCATTGAGGGAGCGTGGTGTGACGTCACAACAGGGCTTGTGGCAGCATGCACACACACAGCATTCGGAACTAAATGTTCCAAATGCTGGCCAGTGGAGTTACCCTTTAACACTGGAGGCCACAAAGTTGTGTCACATTGTGGCTGTGGCGAAAATTGTTTCTGACCCTGAGGGTCATTGTGGCTGACATTTGGCAGCATGGTCACTAAATGTTCCAATTGCTGGCCAGTGGAGTTACCCTTTAACCTCAAGTGTCCGCTGCAATGGCTTTCTAGTTACAGTCACACGGTGCACTTATCAGCCTCAATAACTCCCAGTGTCATAAAGCCCCTGATGCCGTGCACATTGGGTTAAAGTTGGCTCAGGATTGGCTAACGAAAACGTAATGGGCAGCTTTAAAGGGGTATTCCAGGCAAAAACTTTTTTATATATATCAACTGGCTCCAGAAAGTTAAACAGATTTGTAAATTACTTCTATTAAAAAATCTTAATCCTTTCAGTACTTATGAGCTTCTGAAGTTAAGGTTGTTCTTTTCTGTGTAAGTCCTCTCTGATGACACCTGTCTCGGGAAACGCCCAGTTTAGAAGCAAATCCCCATAGCAAACCTCATCGAAACTGGGCGTTTCCCGAGACACGTGTCATCAGAGAGCCAGTTGATATATATAAAAAAGTTTTTTTCCTGGAATACCCCTTTAATTTTGGCTGCAATACCCTTTCCCTTTAGGTAAATAGAAAGTCAAGTCATTTTTATTTTGTGCTGTATAGATAAAATATTCGGTTACTATCTGGAAACTGTCAACAAGCTCCTATTCTTGGATCTCCTATTAAAAAATCTTAATCCTTTCAGTACTTATGAGCTTCTGAAGTTAAGGTTGTTCTTTTCTGTCTAAGTCCTCTCTGATGACACCTGCCTCGGGAAACGCCCAGTTTAGAAGCAAATCCCCATAGCAAACCTCTTCTAAACTGGGCGTTTCCCGAGACAGGTGTCCTCAGAGATTACTTAGACAGAAAAGAACAACCTTATCTTCAGAAGCTCATAAGTACTGAAAGGATTAAGATTTTTTAATAGAAGTGATTTACAAATCTGTTTAACTTTCTGGAACCAGTTGATATATATAAAAAAGTTTTTGCCTGGAATACCCCTTTAATGTCAGCCCCAGACGACCCCTTTCATCCCTCACACTCCATATATACTGTCTTACTCTCTTCCTTTCCCGGCGAGCTCCCAGAATACACATGGCACTGCTCACCTCTTTAATGTATGCAAATCTTATTTACATACATATCAATGGGAGAATTAATTTTACACGTGTTATATAAGGTATAAGAAACCACCTATTGTACATTCAAGGATTCAATTAGAATTCCCCAAGGTGTCTGATCACCATATAAATGCATAAGGCCGCTGGCTGTTTATGTGTCTATGTCCAGACTATGATGCTCTGGAACAGCTGAGCTGTGTATTATGATGTTCTGCAGTGGCTGGGGTATGGATTATGATTCTCTGCAGCAGCTGAGAGGTGTACTATGATGTTCTGCAGCAGCTAAGGTGTGTACTATGATGCTCTGCAGCAGCTGAGGTGTGTACTATGATGTTCTGCAGCAGCTGAGGTGTGTACTATGATGTTCTGCAGCAGCTGAGGTGTTTACTATGATGTTCTGCAGCAGCGGAGGTGTGTACTATGATGTTCTGCAGCAGCGGAGGTGTGTACTATGAAGTTCTGCAGCAGCTGAGGTGTGTACTATGATGTTCTGCAGCAGCTGGGGTGTGTATTTTAATGTTCTGCAGCAGCTCAGGTGTGTATTATGATGTTCTGCAGCAACTCAGGTGTGTAACATGATAAGTTACGGCATCTGTTCTGTGTGTTATGCAGCAGCTGAGCTGTGTATTATGAAGCTCTGCAGCAGCTGAGGTGTGTATTGTGGTGTTCTACAAGATCTAAGGTGTATATTATGATGTTCTGCAGTAGCCGAGGTGTGTATTATGATGCTCTGTTGCATCTGGGGTGTGCTTAATGATCTTCAGCAGCAGGAGTGTGAATTATGATGTTCTGCAGCAGCAGAGATGTGTATTATGATGTTCTGTAGCAGCAGAGATGTGTATTATGATGTTCTGTAGCAGCAGAGAAGTGTATTAGGATGTTCTGTAGCAGCAGAGATGTGTATTATGGTGTTCTGTAGCAGCAGAGATGTGTATTATGTTCTGTAGCAGCAGAGGGGTGTATTATGATGTTCTGTAGCAGCAGAGATGTGTATTATGATGTTCTGTAGCAGCAGAGATGTGTATTATGATGTTCAGTAGCAGCAGAGATGTGTATTATGATGTTCTGTAGCAGCTGAGGTGTGTATTATAATGTTCTGTAGCAGCAGAGTTGTGTATTATGATGTTCTGTAGCAGCAGAGGTTTGTATTATGATGTTCTGTAGCAGCAGAGATGTGTATTATGATGTTCTGCAGCAGCAGAGATGTGTATTATGATGTTCTGCAGCAGCAGAGGTGTGTATTATGATGTTCTGCAGCAGCAGAGATGTGTATTATGATGTTCTGCAGCAGCAGAGGTGTGTAGTATGATGTTCTGTAGCAGCAGAGGGGTGTATTATGATGTTCTGTAGCAGCAGAGATGTGTATTATGATGTTCTGTAGCAGCAGAGATGTGTATTATGATGTTCTGTAGCAGCAGAGATGTGTAGTATGATGTTCTGTAGAAGCAGAGTTGTGTATTATGATGTTCTGTAGCAGCAGAGATGTGTATTATGATGTTCTGTAGCAGCAGAGATGTGTATTATGATGTTCTGTAGCAGCAGAGATGTGTATTATGATGTTCTGTAGCAGCAGAGATGTGTATTATGTTCTGTAGCAGCAGAGATGTGTATTATGATGTTCTGTAGCAGCAGAGATGTGTATTATGATGTTCTGCAGCAGCAGAGATGTGTATTATGATGTTCTGTAGCAGCAGAGATGTGTATTATGATGTTCTGTAGCAGCAGAGATGTGTATTATGTTCTGTAGCAGCAGAGATGTGTATTATGATGTTCTGTAGCAGCAGAGATGTGTATTATAATGTTCTGCAGCAGAGGTGTGTATTATGATGTTCTGTAGCAGCAGAGATGTGTATTATGATGTTCTGTAGCAGCAGAGATGTGTATTATGATGTTCTACAGCAGCAGAGATGTGTATTATGATGTTCTGTAGCAGCAGAGATGTGTATTATGATGTTCTGCAGCAGCAGAGGTGTGTATTATGATGTTCTGCAGCAGCAGAGATGTGTATTATGATGTTCTGCAGCAGCAGAGGTGTGTATTATGATGTTCTGTAGCAGCAGAGATGTGTATTATGATGTTCTGTAGCAGCAGAGTTGTGTATTATGATGTTCTATAGCAGCAGAGATGTGTATTATGATGTTCTGCAGCAGCAGAGGTGTGTATTAGGATGTTCTGTAGCAGCAGAGATGTGTATTATGGTGTTCTGCAGCAGAGATGTGTATTCTGATGTTCTGTAGCAGCAGAGATGTGTATTATGATGTTCTGTAGCAGCTGAGGTGTGTATTATGATGTTCTGTAGCAGCAGAGTTGTGTATTATGATGTTCTGCAGCAGCAGAGATGTGTATTATGATGTTCTGTAGCAGCAGAGTTGTGTATTATGATGTTCTGTAGCAGCAGAGGTGTGTATTATGATGTTCTGTAGCAGCAGAGATGTGTATTATGATGTTCTGCAGCAGCAGAGATGTGTATTATGATGTTCTGCAGCAGCAGAGGTGTGTATTATGATGTTCTGCAGCAGCAGAGATGTGTATTATGATGTTCTGCAGCAGCAGAGGTGTGTAGTATGATGTTCTGTAGCAGCAGAGGTGTGTATTATGATGTTCTGTAGCAGCAGAGGTGTGTATTATGATGTTCTGTAGCAGCAGAGATGTGTATTATGATGTTCTGTAGCAGCAGAGATGTGTATTATGATGTTCTGTAGCAGCAGAGATGTGTATTATGATGTTCTGTAGCAGCAGAGATGTGTATTATGATGTTCTGTAGCAGCAGAGATGTGTATTATGATGTTCTGTAGCAGCAGAGTTGTGTATTATGATGTTCTGTAGCAGCAGAGATGTGTATTATGATGTTCTGTAGCAGCAGAGATGTGTATTATGATGTTCTGTAGCAGCAGAGATGTGTATTATGATGTTCTGTAGCAGCAGAGTTGTGTAGTATGATGTTCTGTAGCAGCAGAGGTGTGTATTATGATGTTCTGTAGCAGCAGAGATGTGTATTATGATGTTCTGCAGCAGCAGAGGTGTGTATTATGATGTTCTGCAGCAGCAGAGATGTGTATTATGATGTTCTGCAGCAGCAGAGTTGTGTAGTATGATGTTCTGTAGCAGCAGAGGTGTGTATTATGATGTTCTGTAGCAGCAGAGATGTGTATTATGATGTTCTGCAGCAGCAGAGGTGTGTATTATGATGTTCTGAGCAGCAGAGGTGTGTATTATGATGTTCTGCAGCAGCAGAGATGTGTATTATGATGTTCTGTAGCAGCAGAGATGTGTATTATGATGTTCTGTAGCAGCAGAGCTGTGTATTATGAAGCTCTGCAGCAGCTGAGGTGTGTATTGTGGTGTTCTACAAGATCTAAGGTGTATATTATGATGTTCTGCAGTAGCCGAGGTGTGTATTATGATGCTCTGTTGCATCTGGGGTGTGCTTAATGATCTTCAGCAGCAGGAGTGTGAATTATGATGTTCTGCAGCAGCAGAGATGTGTATTATGATGTTCTGTAGCAGCAGAGATGTGTATTATGATGTTCTGTAGCAGCAGAGATGTGTATTATGATGTTCTGTAGCAGCAGAGAAGTGTATTAGGATGTTCTGTAGCAGCAGAGATGTGTATTATGGTGTTCTGCAGCAGAGATGTGTATTATGTTCTGTAGCAGCAGAGGGGTGTATTATGATGTTCTGTAGCAGCAGAGATGTGTATTATGATGTTCTGTAGCAGCAGAGATGTGTATTATGATGTTCAGTAGCAGCAGAGATGTGTATTATGATGTTCTGTAGCAGCTGAGGTGTGTATTATAATGTTCTGTAGCAGCAGAGTTGTGTATTATGATGTTCTGCAGCAGCAGAGATGTGTATTATGATGTTCTGTAGCAGCAGAGTTGTGTATTATGATGTTCTGTAGCAGCAGAGATGTGTATTATGATGTTCTGCAGCAGAGATGTGTATTATGATGTTCTGTAGCAGCAGAGGTGTGTATTATGATGTTCTGTAGCAGCAGAGATGTGTATTATGATGTTCTGCAGCAGCAGAGATGTGTATTATGATGTTCTGCAGCAGCAGAGGTGTGTATTATGATGTTCTGCAGCAGCAGAGATGTGTAGTATGATGTTCTGCAGCAGCAGAGGTGTGTAGTATGATGTTCTGTAGCAGCAGAGGGGTGTATTATGATGTTCTGTAGCAGCAGAGATGTGTATTATGATGTTCTGTAGCAGCAGAGATGTGTATTATGATGTTCTGTAGCAGCAGAGATGTGTATTATGATGTTCTGTAGCAGCAGAGGTGTGTATTATGATGTTCTGTAGCAGCAGAGATGTGTATTATGATGTTCTGTAGCAGCAGAGATGTGTATTATGATGTTCTGTAGCAGCAGAGATGTGTATTATGATGTTCTGTAGCAGCAGAGATGTGTATTATGTTCTGTAGCAGCAGAGATGTGTATTATGATGTTCTGTAGCAGCAGAGATGTGTATTATGATGTTCTGCAGCAGCAGAGATGTGTATTATGATGTTCTGTAGCAGCAGAGATGTGTATTATGATGTTCTGTAGCAGCAGAGATGTGTATTATGATGTTCTGCAGCAGCAGAGATGTGTATTATGATGTTCTGTAGCAGCAGAGATGTGTATTATGATGTTCTGCAGCAGCAGAGGTGTGTATTATGATGTTCTGCAGCAGCAGAGATGTGTATTATGATGTTCTGCAGCAGCAGAGGTGTGTATTATGATGTTCTGTAGCAGCAGAGATGTGTATTATGATGTTCTGTAGCAGCAGAGTTGTGTATTATGATGTTCTATAGCAGCAGAGATGTGTATTATGATGTTCTGCAGCAGCAGAGGTGTGTATTAGGATGTTCTGTAGCAGCAGAGATGTGTATTATGGTGTTCTGCAGCAGAGATGTGTATTATGTTCTGTAGCAGCAGAGTTGTGTATTATGATGTTCTGTAGCAGCAGAGATGTGTATTATGATGTTCTGTAGCAGCTGAGGTGTGTATTATGATGTTCTGTAGCAGCAGAGTTGTGTATTATGATGTTCTGCAGCAGCAGAGATGTGTATTATGATGTTCTGTAGCAGCAGAGTTGTGTATTATGATGTTCTGTAGCAGCAGAGGTGTGTATTATGATGTTCTGTAGCAGCAGAGATGTGTATTATGATGTTCTGCAGCAGCAGAGATGTGTATTATGATGTTCTGCAGCAGCAGAGGTGTGTATTATGATGTTCTGCAGCAGCAGAGATGTGTATTATGATGTTCTGCAGCAGCAGAGGTGTGTAGTATGATGTTCTGTAGCAGCAGAGGTGTGTATTATGATGTTCTGTAGCAGCAGAGATGTGTATTATGATGTTCTGTAGCAGCAGAGATGTGTATTATGATGTTCTGTAGCAGCAGAGATGTGTATTATGATGTTCTGTAGCAGCAGAGATGTGTATTATGATGTTCTGTAGCAGCAGAGATGTGTATTATGATGTTCTGTAGCAGCAGAGTTGTGTATTATGATGTTCTGTAGCAGCAGAGATGTGTATTATGATGTTCTGTAGCAGCAGAGATGTGTATTATGATGTTCTGTAGCAGCAGAGATGTGTATTATGATGTTCTGTAGCAGCAGAGATGTGTATTATGATGTTCTGTAGCAGCAGAGATGTGTATTATGATGTTCTGCAGCAGCAGAGGTGTGTATTATGATGTTCTGTAGCAGCAGAGTTGTGTAGTATGATGTTCTGTAGCAGCAGAGGTGTGTATTATGATGTTCTGTAGCAGCAGAGATGTGTATTATGATGTTCTGCAGCAGCAGAGATGTGTATTATGATGTTCTGTAGCAGCAGAGATGTGTATTATGATGTTCTGTAGCAGCAGAGATGTGTATTATGATGTTCTGTAGCAGCAGAGATGTGTATTATGATGTTCTGTAGCAGCAGAGTTGTGTATTATGATGTTCTGTAGCAGCAGAGATGTGTATTATGATGTTCTGCAGCAGCAGAGGTGTGTATTATGATGTTCTGAGCAGCAGAGTTGTGTATTATGATGTTCTGTAGCAGCAGAGATGTGTATTATGATGTTCTGTAGCAGCAGAGGTGTGTATTAGGATGTTCTGTAGCAGCAGAGATGTGTATTATGATGTTCTGTAGCAGCAGAGTTGTGTATTATGATGTTCTGTAGCAGCAGAGATGTGTATTATGATGTTCTGTAGCAGCAGAGTTGTGTATTATGATGTTCTGTAGCAGCAGAGATGTGTATTATGATGTTCTGTAGCAGCAGAGATGTGTATTATGATGTTCTGTAGCAGCAGAGATGTGTATTATGATGTTCTGTAGCAGCAGAGTTGTGTATTATGATGTTCTGTAGCAGCAGAGATGTGTATTATGATGTTCTGTAGCAGCTGAGGTGTGTATTAGGATGTTCTGTAGCAGCAGAGATGTGTATTATGATGTTCTGCAGCAGAGGTGTGTATTATGATGTTCTGTAGCAGCAGAGATGTGTATTATGATGTTCTGTAGCAGCAGAGATGTGTATTATGATGTTCTGCAGCAGAGATGTGTATTATGATGTTCTGTAGCAGCAGAGATGTGTATTATGTTCTGTAGCAGCAGAGATGTGTATTATGATGTTCTGCAGCAGAGGTGTGTATTATGATGTTCTGTAGCAGCAGAGATGTGTATTATGATGTTCTGCAGCAGCAGAGATGTGTATTATGATGTTCTGTAGCAGCAGAGATGTGTATTATGATGTTCTGTAGCAGCAGAGGTGTGTATTATGATGTTCTGTAGCAGCAGAGATGTGTATTATGTTCTGTAGCAGCAGAGATGTGTATTATGATGTTCTGCAGCAGAGGTGTGTATTATGATGTTCTGTAGCAGCAGAGATGTGTATTATGATGTTCTGCAGCAGCAGAGATGTGTATTATGATGTTCTGTAGCAGCAGAGATGTGTATTATGATGTTCTGTAGCAGCAGAGATGTGTATTATGATGTTCTGTAGCAGCAGAGAAGTGTATTATGATGTTCTGCAGCAGCAGAGGTGTGTATTATGATGTTCTGTAGCAGCAGAGGTGTGTATTATGATGTTCTGTAGCAGCAGAGATGTGTATTATGATGTTCTGCAGCAGCAGAGATGTGTATTATGATGTTCTGTAGCAGCAGAGGTGTGTATTATGATGTTCTGCAGCAGCAGAGGTGTGTATTATGATGTTCTGCAGCAGCAGAGATGTGTATTATGATGTTCTGCAGCAGCAGAGGTGTGTATTATGATGTTCTGTAGCAGCAGAGATGTGTATTATGATGTTCTGTAGCAGCAGAGTTGTGTATTATGATGTTCTGTAGCAGCAGAGATGTGTATTATGATGTTCTGCAGCAGCAGAGGTGTGTATTATGATGTTCTGTAGCAGCAGAGATGTGTATTATGATGTTCTGTAGCAGCAGAGATGTGTATTATGATGTTCTGTAGCAGCAGAGATGTGTATTATGATGTTCTGTAGCAGCAGAGATGTGTATTATGTTCTGTAGCAGCAGAGATGTGTATTATGATGTTCTGTAGCAGCAGAGGTGTGTATTATGATGTTCTGTAGCAGCAGAGATGTGTATTATGATGTTCTGTAGCAGCAGAGATG
Source organism: Hyla sarda (assembly GCF_029499605.1). NCBI lineage: Eukaryota > Metazoa > Chordata > Amphibia > Anura > Hylidae > Hyla > Hyla sarda. Next base: position 16,827,122 of record NC_079198.1, on the reverse strand, counting down.
TGTATTATGATGTTCTGTAGCAGCAGAGATGTGTATTATGATGTTCTGTAGCAGCAGAGATGTGTATTATGATGTTCTGTAGCAGCTGAGATGTGTATTATGATGTTCTGCAGCAGCAGAGGTGTGTATTATGATGTTCTGCAGCAGCAGAGATGTGTATTATGATGTTCTGCAGCAGCAGAGATGTGTATTATGATGTTCTGCAGCAGCAGAGGTGTGTAGTATGATGTTCTGTAGCAGCAGAGTTGTGTATTATGATGTTCTGTAGCAGCAGAGTTGTGTATTATGATGTTCTGTAGCAGCAGAGATGTGTATTATGATGTTCTGCAGCAGCAGAGGTGTGTATTATGATGTTCTGTAGCAGCAGAGATGTGTATTATGATGTTCTGTAGCAGCAGAGATATGTATTATGATGTTCTGCAGCAGCAGAGATGTGTATTATGATGTTCTGTAGCAGCAGAGATGTGTATTATGATGTTCTGCAGCAGAGGTGTGTATTATGTTCTGTAGCAGCAGAGTTGTGTATTATGATGTTCTGTAGCAGCAGAGATGTGTATTATGTTCTGTAGCAGCAGAGGTGTGTATTATGATGTTCTTTAGCAGCAGAGATGTGTATTATGATGTTCTGCAGCAGCAGAGATGTGTATTATGATGTTCTGTAGCAGCAGAGATGTGTATTGTGATGTTCTGCAGCAGAGGTGTGTATTATGATGTTCTGTAGCAGCAGAGATGTGTATTATGATGTTCTGCAGCAGCAGAGATGTGTATTATGATGTTCTGCAGCAGCAGAGATGTGTATTATGATGTTCTGTAGCAGCAGAGATGTGTATTATGATGTTCTGTAGCAGCAGAGATGTGTATTATGATGTTCTGCAGCAGCAGAGATGTGTATTATGTTGCTCCACATTATTTGAGCTGTAGTTTGAGGTTCTGCAGCAGCTGAGGTGTATAATAAGGTTCTGGGACCCAGTACTGTACAATATTCCGTCTGCCTATATAGACAGAGCGAGCACTGATCATCAGTCCTAGCGTGAGATCTGTGCAGGCGTCACAGTGAGGACAGAACAATGCAGAGCGGTGGGATGGAGACATATACTATGGAAATGTACATTACTCCTAAGTGGCAGTGACACAACCTCATGTGGAATCTGAGCAGACATAGCTGTAAGTGCATCAAAAAATAGTACTCCAAAAAAATGATAAAAGTACAGTGAGGAGGTGCCTAAAACTTAGCGTTTAATTTTGATATTTTAAAATACACCAATATAGTGCTCAGGTACAAAATATCCCAAAATTACCAAAACTAGTTATAAAACTGCCCGGGTTACCGTTATCAATTGGTCATCATGCTATTTCACTGCATGATATCACCCATAGTAACCGGTGGGGCCACTTCCACGACATACATTCGTGTTAAGGCCAATAGCAACCAATTATACCACGTGTATATTAGAGATATATGGTTATTGCATTATATCACCATTAGCAACCAAATCTCAATACCCCTCATTCATCAAGTTATATCTCAATTGCTCTCAACGCATTTCTACCACAATCATGTGTAGTCCTCAGGGGAGACCTATGAGAGCATACAGGCACTGTGGCAGCTAGTATGTGGGCTCTACAAGAGGTACTTCTATATGGTGGCTGCAGCAGGTGCTATACTTGCCCTATCACGCTTCTATGGGCATTATGGCAGGAGCTAAATGGGCACTATGAGGGAGATTTATCAAAACCTGTCCAGAGGAAAAGTTGCTGAGTTGCCCATCGCAACCAATCAGATCGCTTCTTTCATTTTTAACAAGGCCTCTGCAAAATGAAAGAAGCGATCTGATTGGTTGCTATGGGCAACTGGGCAACTTTTCCTCTGGACGGGTTTTGATAAATCTCTCCTATCACACTACTATAAAGGCACTGTGGCAAGTACTAATATATGGGCACTGTGGCAGTTGCCATTTGTACTCTTTGGCAGATTGTGGACACTGTGGTACTATGGCAGGCACTATAAAAGGTGTTACTATATGGGCACTATACGTACTACCATATGGGAACTGTAGGAAAAGCTAGGTGGGCACTACAGCCGGTGTTACTATATGGACACTATACGTACTACCATATGGGAACTGTAGGAAAAGCTAGGTGGGCACTACAGCAGGTGTTACTATATGGACACTATACGTACTACCATATGGGAACTGTAGGAAAAGCTAGGTGGGCACTACAGCAGGTGTTACTATATGGACACTATACGTACTACCATATGGGAACTAAAGGAAAAGCTAGGTGGGCACTACAGCCGGTGTTACTATATGGACACTATACGTACTACCATATGGGAACTGTAGGAAAAGCTAGGTGGGCACTACAGCCGGTGTTACTATATGGACACTATACGTACTACCATATGGGAACTGTAGGAAAAGCTAGGTGGGCACTACAGCCGGTGTTACTATATGGACACTATACGTACTACCATATGGGAACTGTAGGAAAAGCTAGGTGGGCACTACAGCCGGTGTTACTATATGGACACTATACGTACTACCATATGGGAACTGTAGGAAAAGCTAGGTGGGCACTACAGCAGGTGTTACTATATGGGCACTATACGTACTACCATATGGGAACTGTAGGAAAAGCTAGGTGGGCACTACAGCAGGTGTTACTATATGGACACTATACGTACTACCATATGGGAACTGTAGGAAAAGCTAGATGGGCACTACAGCAGGTGTTACTATATGGACACTATACGTACTACCATATGGGAACTGTAGGAAAAGCTAGATGGGCACTACAGCAGGTGTTACTATATGGGCACTATACGTACTACTATATGGGAACTGTAGGAAAAGCTAGATGGTCACTACAGCAGGTGTTACTATATGGGCACTATACGTACTACCATATGGGAACTGTAGGAAAAGCTAGGTGGGCACTACAGCAGGTGTTACTATATGGACACTATACGTACTACCATATGGGAACTGTAGGAAAAGCTAGGTGGGCACTACAGCAGGTGTTACTATATGGACACTATACGTACTACCATATGGGAACTGTAGGAAAAGCTAGGTGGGCACTACAGCAGGTGTTACTATATGGGCACTATACGTACTACCATATGGGAACTGTAGGAAAAGCTAGGTGGGCACTACAGCAGGTGTTACTATATGGGCACTATACGTACTACCATATGGGAACTGTAGGAAAAGCTAGGTGGGCACTACAGCAGGTGTTACTATATGGGCACTATGGGGGAGATTTATCAAAACCTGTGCAGAGGAAAAGTTGCTTAGTTGCCCATAGCAACCAATCAGATCGCTTCTTTCATTTTTCACAGGTCTCTTTGAAAATGAAAGGACCAATCTGATTGGTTGCTATGGGCAACTGGGCAACTTTCCCCCTGGACAGGTTTTGATAAATCTCCCCCTATGAGTACTACTATGGTGGGCTGGAACAGGTGCTATAGGGGCACTAGGACATATGGGCACTGTGGCAGGTAGTATATAGGCACTATAACTGGTATTGTCATATGGGCGCTATAAGTACTACTACGGGGGCTGTGGCAGGTACTATAGGGACATTAGGACACTATGGCAAGTAGTATATAGGCACCATACAGGTTTTACTATATGGGCTTTAAAGGGGTTATCCAGGAAAAAAACTTTTTTTTTATATATATCAGCTGGCTCCAGAAAGTTAAACAGATTTGTAAATTACGTCTATTAAAAAATCTTAATCCTTTCAGTACTTATGAGCTGCTGAAGTTAAGTTGTTCTTTTCTGTCTAAGTGCTCTCTGATGACACGTGTCTCGGGAGCCGCCCAGTTTAGAAGCAAATCCCCATAGCAAACCTCTTCTACTCTGTGCAGTTCCCGAGACAAGCGGAGATGTCAGCAGAGAGCACTGTTGCCAGACAGAAAACAACAACTCAACTTCAGCAGCTGATAATTATTGAAAGGATTAAGATTTTTTAATAGAAGTAATTTACAAATCTGTTTAACTTTTAATAAAAAAAAAAAGTTTTTTCCTGGAATATCCCTTTAAGACAAGCATTACTACAAGGGCACTGTGACATACCTGCACTATGACAGTTATATGGGCATTATGGCAGGTGCTGAATGGGCACTGTGGCACATGTTCCATGAATGCTATGACAGGTCCCATATGGGACATTATGACAGGTAATGGGCACTGACACTGGCTGCACATTGGTTCTGTGATGGGTATTACATAAGCACTATAGAAGGCACCATTATAGGGCTCTTCTCTGCACCCCGTTATTATAGTAGCAAAGTGTACAAATAACGCAATAATGCATCAATATTTCCCATTGTAATTCAAATGTCCCAATAATCAGTCTCAAAAAATATTTTAAAAAAATCATGACGAATTCCAGCTGTGACCCTCAGCAGAAATGCAATTAAAAAGCTTTAAGGGTTAAAATAGTGTGCAGGGACCCAGCATCTTGGTTATTGCCTTTTAAGGGTCAATTGGGATTAGGTATTTAAAAAAAAAAAGCGGACAAGTCCTGCAAACAGTATCCTGGTTAGACTATCAGCGTCGACGTAGCAGAGCTAAGTTTGTCATATGCATTGTGCAAAGTTTCCCAACTCTCAGCATGCTGGGAGTTGTAGTTTTGCAGCGAGTCCTGCAAACACTATCCTATTTAGACTATCAGCTCAGTCACAGCAGAGCTGAGTTTGTTATATACATAGCACAGAGTTTCCCAACTGGCGTTGCAGAACTGCAACTCCCAGCATGCTCCGACAACATTTGGCTGACTGAGCATGCTGGGACCTGTAGTTTTGCAACAAGTCCTGCAAACAGTTACCTGGTTAGGCTATAAGCGCAGTCCTAGCAGAGCTGAGTTTGTCATATACACAACACAGAATTTCCCAACAGCCTTTGGCTGTCTGGGCATGCTGGGAGTTGTAGTTTTGCAACAAGTCCTGCAAACAGTATCCTGGTCAGACTGTCAGCACAGTGCCTTTGGCTGTCCGGGCATGCTGGGAGTTGTAGTTTTGCAACAAGTCCTGCAAACAGTATCCTGGTCAGACTGTCAGCACAGTGCCTTTGGCTGTCCGGGCATGCTGGGAGTTGTAGTTTTGCAACAGCTGGTTAGAAAAACACTGACGTGATAATCTGTCTGCGTGTAAAAATCATCGGCGTGCCAAATGACAAACTCCTCTATGCTACATCTATGTTTTGTTTTACATTCAGACTCGTTGGAAAGGCTTTCCAGGCATGCTGGGAGTTATAGTTTTGCAACAAGTCCTGCAAACAGGATACTGGTTACACTATCAGTGCAGTCATGGCAGAGCTGAGTTTGTCATATATATATATATATATATATATATATATAGCAGAGAGTTTCCCAACTGTCATTGGAAAACAACAACTCCCAGCATGCCTGGGCATGCTGGGAGTTGTAGCTTTGCAACAAATCCTGCAAACACTATCCTGGTTAGACTATCAGCGCAGTCACAGCAGAGCTGAGTTTGTCATATACATAGTAAAACGTTTCCCAACCAGCGTAGCAGAACTACAACTTCCAGCATGGCCGGACAGCCTTTGGCTGTCCGGCCATGCTGGAAGTTGTAGTTTTGCCACAAGTCCTGCAAACAGTATCCAGGTTCAACTATCATAGCAGAGCTGAGTATGTCACATACATAACATAGAGTTTCCCAACCGGGGTTGCAGAACTACAACTCCCAGCATGCCCGGACTGCCTTTGGCTGTTTGGGCAGGCTGGTAGTTGTCGTTTTGCAACAAGTCCTGCAAACCAGTATCCTGGTTAGACTATTATCGCAGTCATAGCAGAGCTGAGTTTGTCATATACATAAGCGAAAAGTTTCCCAACCGGTGTTGCAAAACTACAACTCCCAGCCTTTGGCTGTCCGGGCATGCTAGGAGTTGTAGTTTTGCAACAGCTCATTGGAAAAACACTGACGTGATAATCATTGGCGCGCCAAGTGACAGACTCATCTGTGCTACATCTCTGTTTTTTGTTTACATCACAACTGTTGCTTCCTAATACATGAGGATACAGAGATATTGTATCGTATATATGTTGCTGTATAAGACGTCTTCGGGCTTTTCTGTCACCATGCGTGATACAATGTGTTTGTCATCCGGTTCACGATAGCGCCAACGTGTTATCTGGGCTTGTTCTAGAGGACTGCAGATAAAACCTGCTGCATTATCGGAGAGTTATCACAACGCCCAGACAATGCCCAGTCGGCTCTGCTACATCGGACGTCACCCCGCACTGAACAGCCTAAGCGAGGCTATTAGAACGGTCTTCCATGCTTCTCGGCATCGTCCATCTCTGAAGTCTACTATATATCACTCTCGTCCTATCCTTCCCGCTCCCCCACCCTACCCCATCTCTCGTTCCCTCCTTCCGTGTTCTGAATACAGATAGAATCTTTCAATATTCTCCTCGTACAAGAGCTAACAGCATCAATGGGGAGAGAGGGAGAGCGGAGGAGGATGGGTGGATGGAGGGAGTGGTGATACTGAGACCGGCCATAGAGGATGAGACAGTCAGATGGACTCCTAATGAAGACTAGGAGCAAAAGGATCATCAGGCTGACACTAATATCAAGCTCCATCGCTGCCGCACAGCCCCTATGTGCTGACCCCCATATAACGTCACCGCTATACGCCGTATCCATGTACTTGGGGATTCATTTTCTTTTCTTTAGCCTTCCAGCCTCCACTTTCCGGTTGAAGAAGCGCCTCACCTCATTTTACTTCACTGTCACGTATCCTATCCACCGCGTGTCACGCTCTGCCTTCTTAGGGTCTTCCTTCGGGGGGTCTCCGGGGACAGTGCACAGAATATATCATCTTAACCTGTGTGTACCCTATTACATGGAGCCACACTCACTCACACACACAGTTAAGGGTGGAGAAAAGTCATTCTTTTTTTGCACAAGCAGATGATGCAATCCGACTGCTAATTATTCTTCTATGAGAATAAGCAAGTTGGGCGAAGGAAAAAAGTATTTCATCCCCCGATGACTTTGTACGTTGGCGAAACTGACAAAGAAATGATCGGTCTTTAATTTTAATGGTCGGTTTATTTGAACAGAGAGAGACAGAATAACAACAACAAAATTCAGAAAAAAATAACACATTTATGAATTGATCAGCAAGATTTAGGACTCCCATGTGTCTGTTTCAGGTAACAAGCTGAGATTAGGAGCACTCTCTTGAAGAGAAAATGACAAGCTGTTCATCCGCACTAAACCTAATATACTGGGTTATAGTACAGGGGAACAGCTTTTAAAAAAAAAAGTCCCCACTTACATCAATCCATCCAGTAGTTGCAGAGTTATGGGTCTTCGTTCTTCTAGCTGTATTGGGCAGCACTGCACAATGGAGGCAAGGAGCCAGTTAGCCACGATTCCCTGCCTCTTCCGTATAGCACTCTGCGCTGCTGCCTCCTAGGTGTAGCGAGGCATTTGAATATTCATTACAGGAGCTTGCCAGACGGGCAATATGGAGGAGGCAGGGGAGCGCGTCAAGCTGGCTCCCCGTCTCCATTGCGCAGGGCTGCACAGTACAGCAGGAAGAACGAAGACCCATAACTCTGCAACTACTGGATGGATTGATGTAAGTGGAAACTTTTTTTTTTAAGCTGTTCACCTGCACCATAACCCAGTATATTGGGTTTAGTGCAGGAGAACAGCTTGTCAGTTTCTCTTTAAAGGAAGTGCTCCTAATCTCGGCTCCTTACCTGTATATAAGACACCCATCCACAGAATCAATCTATGAGATTCCAAACCCTCCACCATAGCCAAGACCAAAGATCTGTCCATAATGTCAGGGACAATACTGTATGCAAGGCTGGAATGGGCCACAAGACCATCGCCAAGCAGCTTGGTGAGAAGTTTATGCAAGTGGAGAAAACATAAAATAACTTGTTTATATTACAATTCTTTTTCAGTTTTACAGAACTATATCTGCCCCCCCCCCCCCCCCCCCATCTATTCTGAAGAGCCAACGATATGACATAGCACATGGCCCCATCCATCAGAGTAATGCAAACAATAGGTGGTCCAGTAGGGTCCAGATAACCTTAAAGGGGTACTCCCCTTGATAACATTTTTTTTTAAATCAACTGGTGCCAGAAAGTTAAACAGATTTGTGAATTACTTCTATAAAAAAAAAATATAAATCCTTCCAGTACTTATCAGCTGCTCTATGCTCCACAGGCAGTTCTTTTCTTTTTGAATTTCCTTTCTGTCTGACCACAGTGCTCTCTGCTGACACCTCTGTCCATATCAGGAACTGTCCAGAGCAGGATGGGTTTTCTGTGGGGATTTGCTCCTACTCTGGACAGTTCCTAAAATGAACAGAGGTGTCAGCAGAGAGCATAGGAACTGCACAGCTCCCGGGACGTGAGTCATCAGAGAGCAGTTAGACATAAAACAACAACTCAACTTCAGAAGCTAATAACTATTGGAAGGATTAAGATTTTTTTAATAGAAGTAATTTACAAATCTGTTTAACTTTCCGGAGCCAGTTGATATATCAAAAAAAGTTTTGGCCTGGAATACCCCTTTAAAACATTTGGCGCTGCATGCTGGATATGTCAGACGGTGTGCTGCAGACGTCCGATGCACTAGGTAATAGGGCGTCCGAGCTGTTAGGCCTCTAGGCAACAGTGCACGAGGAGGCTGCCTGTGGGCACTAGAGGCCGGGAGTGTCGCCTCTTCTGGGATGCACATGATGACATCATTGCGAATGTCCTGTAGGTAGATAAGCTTCCGGCTCCTAGTGCCCACAGGTAGAAGCTGTAGAAGACGCCGGTGACTTCTGGAGAACCAAGGCGAGGTTTGTGTTTTTTTTGTTTTTTTTTCCTTTGGGCTGTCCTACTTACAGGGGGCATGCTAACAAAAAGAGAAAGCTATCTACAATAGGGGCCTACCTACATGGGTCCTACTTAAAGGGGTACTCTGGTGAAAAACTTTTTTTTTTTTTTTTAAATCAACTGGTGCCAGAAAGTTAAACAGATTTGTAAATGACTTCTATTAAAAAATCTTAATCCTTCCTGTACTTATTAGCTGCTGAATACTACAGCGGAAATTCTTTTCTTTTTGAAACACAGAGCTCTCTGCTGACATCATGACCACAGTGCTCTCTGCTGACATCATGCCCACAGTGTTCTCTGCTGACATCTCTGTCCATTTTAAGAACTGTCCAGAACAGCATATGTTTGCTATGGGGATTTCCTTTTACGCTGGACAGTTCCTAAAATGGACAGAGATGTCAGCAGAGAGCACTGTGCTCGTGATGTCAGCAGACAGCTCTGTGTTTCAAATGGAAAAGAATTTCCACAGTAGTATTCAGCAGCTAATAAGTACAGGAAGGATTAAGATTTTTCAATAGAAGTAATTTACAAATCTGTTTAACTTTCTGCCACTAGTTGATTTAAAAAAAAAAAAAAAGTTTTTCACCAGAGTACCCCTTTAAGCTAGGATTACAAATGTCTGGCATATGTAATCCCAATCTAAATTGCAACTGATGGCAACATGCATCAGTTGTCATCAGTTGTGTAGCATCCGGCGTCCATTTTTTGTAAACTCCGGACGGGGGAACGCAGCAAGATGCGTTCTCTTGTCCAGTGCCGTTTCGGCGATTCCAAACTGAGATGAATGAATGAGATCAGTTCTTCTATCAGTTTCTATCAGTTTCCCTCCAATGTATGCCATAGGGAAATGCCGTTGGACAACTCATGTATGTAAAGGAGGACTTACGGGAGGCAAGATGCCTAAAGGGAGTCCCACCTACAGGGGGCAAACAACCTACAGCGGAGGTCCTACCTACAGGATACAAGCAACATACAGTGGACAAACCACCTACAGGGGTTGGTCTGACATGCAGGGGGCAAACTACCTATAGGGAAGTCCTACATCCAGGAGGCAAACACTGTTTTATCACTTGTTGGATGAACCACTGTCAAAAATGTTTTCATCTTCAGGTTGCCTAATCTAACTATTTGTCTGCCAACGGCCATCTTGCCTAAACACTACCTTAAAGGGGTACTCCGCTGCTCAGCGTTTGGAACAAACTCTTCCGAACGCTGGAGCCGGTGCCGGGAGCTTGTGACGTCATAGCCCCACCCCCTCATGACGTCACGCCCCGCCCCCCACAATGCAAGTCTATGGTAGGGGGCATGACGGCAGTTTGTTCCAAACGCTGAGCAGTGGAGTACCCCTTTAACATGCATGCTCTACTTGGAAAGGAAGCTGCTGACAGCCTCCTCTGGCAATGGCTTATCTCCCTGAGAACAAAATGATGGGGATGGTTGGCCAATCCTACCAAAATTGGTGGGTTTGGCGGACTTTCATCTCATTTGTATGGCAAGATTTAGTCAACTAAGCCAATCTACATCTACAGCTTTCCTTGGAAGGCCGTTAGTTTATTATAGTACCATTGCCCCCCGCAGCAGATGTGCCCCATTGCAGCTGATACCCTGGGAATAATGCTCTTGCCCACAGCTGGTTAGATGTACCAGACCTTGTTTTTGCCATGGTTGGGCAATGTGCCAGGGTTACAGAAATCCTCTACAACCTGCCAGCAAGTACTGATTTATACAGAGTAATGACTCTGAGCGAGTTATCACGTAAGAAGAAATGCACACAGGGAACGATGTATAAGAAGCAGAATAAACACCAGAAAAGCAATGCAAAGCGTGTGCATCCACGGGGAGTATCTGTATCAGGAGCCGCTGATGATAACTGCACAGCATGTGAAATCACATTCATACATAAGGATGTGTCGCTTGTCTCCTAAGACGCTCAGCCGCACGCCATCACCGCCTCCACCGAGCTGCTGTGACGCCGAACTGTAGACCCAACCAGATTTCATGAATATTACAATTCTCAATCAGATTTTACTTAGGAGCGGAATGGCTAAAAAGCGGGTCCGGTATACAGTCTGCAACATCAGTTATACATGGGAATCAAGAAAAAAATCACTCCGTAACACCATTAAAGGGGTACTCCCCTGGAAAGAAATTTTTTTCAATCATCTGGTGCCAGAAAGTTGAACAGATTTGTAAATTACTTCTTTTAAAAAATCTTAATCCTTCCAGTACTTATCAGCTGCTATATGCTCCACAGGAAGTTCTTTTCTTTTTGAATTTCCTTTCTGCTGACACCTCTGTCCATGTCAGGAACTGTCCAGAAACGGATAGGTTTTCTATGGGAATTTGCTCCTACTCTGGACAGTTCCTAAAATGAACAGAGGTGTCAGCAGAGAGCACTGTGGTCAGACAGAAAGCAAATTCAAAAAGAAAAGAACTTCCTGCGGAGCATACAGCAGCTGATAAGTACTGGATGGATTAAGACTTTTAAATAAAAGGAATTTACAAATCTGTTTAACTTTCTGGCACCAGTTGATTAAAAAAAAATGTTTTCCAGTGGAGTACCCCTTTAAGTAGGGATGCACAGCTGGAGGCACCCTGGTTGGAAAACACTGCTTTAGCCTTTTTGTAGTTTGGCTTCTATCGACCCAGAATGTACTGTACTTGGCAGTCTGATCCTTTACTCCCACCATGATAAGTGACACCAGACCTAGGTGGTAGCCGCTTATCTCCCTTGCATGTTTATAAAGCAGTCGGGGGAAAGAAAACATCTCATGTCTATTGCCTGCTTAAAGGGGTACTCCTGTGGAAAACTTGAAAATTGAACAGATTTGTAAATTACTTCTTTTAAAAAATCTTAATCCTTCCAGTACTTACCAGCTGCTATATGCTCCACAGGAAGTTCTTTTCTTTTTGAATTTCCTTTCTGTCTGACCACAGTGCTCTCTGCTGACACCTCTGTCCATGTCAGGAACTGTCCGGAGCAGGATATGTTTTCTATGGGGATTTGCTCCTACTCTGGACAGTTCCTAAAATGAACAGAGGGGTCAGCAAAGAGCACTGTGATCAGACAGAAAGCTGTGCCGAATTAAAGAATGTTATACTTAAATAGTTTGGATATTTCCATTAATATGTATGTCATTTTGCTGTTTTATTGGAAATATGGGGAAATGTTCATTTCAGCAACTTCCTAGGTCAGTGGAGCATACAGCAGCTGCTAAGTACTGGATGGATTAAGATTTTTAAACAGAAGTCATTTACAAATCTCTTTAACTTTCTGACACCAGTTGATTTAAAAAAAAATGTTTTCCAGTGGAGTACCCCTTTAACTTCTTCCTGACATTTTATGTACATAAAATTCATGTCAGGTCAGGGAGTATAAAGTGGGCTTAGGAGTGCCTGGGTGCCATTCGGCTATTACAGCATCCGTAATCTTTATAAAGTCCCCCCATCCAACCACGATACACTTAGGACAGTGTTTCCCAACCAGGGTGCCTCCAGCAGTTGCAAAACTACAACTTCCAGCATGCCCGGACAGCCAAAGGCTGTCCGGGCATGCTGGGAGTTGTAGTTTTGCAACAGCTGGAGGCACTCTGATTGGGAAACACTGACCTAGGAGGTTGCTGAAATGAACATTTTCCCATATTTCCAATAAGACGGCATAATTGAATACATTTTAATGGAAATATCCAAACTATTTAAGTATAACATTATTTTATTTGGCACAGTCAATTACATTAAAAAAAAAGAATACTCAATGCCAGAACTGTGAATAAATCACCATGCAAATATAGCAAAAATGTGTGTTTTTTTTAAATTTAATTTTATTCTTTTTTTTATTTCCTACTAAACTTAAATGGGCATTGTCCTGATCAAAAACATTTTATACTTTTACATCTAGGCAAAACATTAAAGGGGTTATCCGAGCAAAGACATCTTATCCCCTATCCAAAGGATAGGGGATAAGATGTCTGATCTCGGGGGCCCTGCTGCTGAGACCCCCCGCAGTCTCCGTGCAGCACCCGCATTCTATGCAGGGTTGTGTCTCCAGTCTCGGAATGCTCTTTCTTTCTGGGATTTAACGCCACGCCCCCTCGTGACACCACGCCCCCTCCATCCATGTCTATAGGAGGGGGTGGCAGCCATCATGCCTCCGCCCATAGACATGGATGGAGGGGGCGTGGCGTCACGAGGGAGCGTTGCGTTACATCACGTCTCCGGTCCCAGAAAGAAAGAGCATTCTGAGACTGGGGACGCAGCCCTGTATAGAATGCGGGTGCTGCACGGAGATTGCGGGGGGTCCCAGCAGCGCCCCCCCCCAATCAGACATCTTATCCCCTTAGTTTTCGGCCGTATGCTGTTTCCCGACCGTAGGCAAAAACGCGGTCGACCACGTTTTTGCCTGCGGTCGGGAAACCGCATACGGCCGAAAACGAAGCCGACCAGAGGCTGCGGTTCACGCCGGTCGACTCATAGACATGCATTAAATACGGTTCCCGAATACGGCTGAGTGCGGGCTCCGCGATTAAGCCCCGCCCCCCCTCCTCCCAGCCGTATACGGGAACCGTATTTAACAAAACGTGGTGTGAACCCAGCCTAATATACTTCATAAAAAGATTTATCTCCTGTTTATAGAAATCATGGCTTATAAAAAAAAAAAAAAAAAAAAAAAGGCCACTAGGCGTCCCCATACCAACCAGAACATAATCCTGTCCGGCTGCAGCAATATCTTTGTCCCAGCTGAAGCAAAGTCCAGGTATGGGGGGGACTTGCACTTCTCTGTGCTCTCTCCTGTCTATAGGACTCCTGTCTGAAAACAGAAGGGGGTTAGTACAGCACAGAAGACTCAGGTGGGAAGTGAATGCATGGTGAGTGAGGGCAGGCTCAGTTCTTTCAATGGATACACCCCTTCCTGAGCAGTAGATGTCAGAATGAATGAGCAGCAGAACAGATGGATTTGTGAGCCAAATACAGAACTAACACATGTAAAAAAAAAAAAGACTTGTAAAGAATCTGCAAGACCTAGTGACGTAGTGATACTGTGTATCTATAAATTAGAATTAAGCTACAGTTTCTAGTTGCGCGTCCTGTCATCGCTGCTGTCAGCTGATTCACTGTGACTCTCAGCGGCGATATCCCGATTTATATGCAAGTTTCATATCAGGAAAATATTCCCTGGCATTAGGCTGCAATATAGGAGCCGCGGGTAGAATTAAGCTGCAGTTTCTAGTTGCGCGTCAAGTCATCGCTGCTGTCAGCGGATTTTCTGTGACTCTCAGTGGCGGCAGCCCGGATTGTATACAAGTTATGTATCAGGAGATTATTCGCTGGCATTAGACTGCAATATAGGTGCCGCGGGTGGGTGCTTTATATAAGTTATACCTGGACTGATCAATTAACCCCTTAAGGACCGGGGGGGTTTCCGTATTTGCACTTTCGTTTTTTGCTCCTTGCCTTAAATCATAACTCTTTCAATTTTGCACCTAAAAATCCATAGGATTGCTTATTTTTTGCGCCACCAATTCTACTTTGTAATGACATCAGTCATTTTGCCCAAAAATCTACGGTGAGACGGAAAAAAAAATCATTGTGCGACAAAATTGAAAAAAACAAACGCCGTTTTGTAACTTTTGGGGGCTTCCGTTTCTACGTATTACATTTTTTGGTAGAAATGACACCTTATCTTTATTCTGTAGGTCCATACGATTAAAATGATACCCTACTTATATAGGTTTGATTTTGTCGCACTTCTGGAAAAAATCATAACTACATGCAGGAAAATTAATACGTTTAAAATTGTCATATTCTGACCCCTATAACTTTTTTATTTTTCTGCGTACGGGGCGGTATCAGGGCTCATTTTTTGCGCCGTGATCTGAAATTTTTAACGGTACCATTTTTGCATTGATAGGACTTATTGATCGGCTCAGCTCAGCTTTGAGCGCGAGGCTAAAGGGTTCATAGCGCACGGTACCGCGATCGGTGCCACGCGCTATTAGCGGCCGGGTCCCGGCTTCACTATGACGCCGGGCCCGCCGTGATATGATGCGGGGTCACCGTGGGACCCCGCATTATATCACGGGAGCGGGACCAAGGACGTACTCATACGTCCTTGGTCCTTAAGGGGTTAAGCATCTACGTGCCGGCGATAGTTGGCCGTACGAAAGCTGCGAGTAAGTATATTAAATATATAGTACCTGTAATATGGTAGCAGGAACTGTATGCACTTTTAAAAATAGTATACAGTTTAAAAACGCATACGGTTTACCTTTTCCCATACTGTTCCATCCGTTTTTTTGCCATACGGTTTTCTTTACAAAAACGGATTGAAAACAGTATGGCAAAAACGTGATGTGAACCCAGCGGTAGCTACAAGTGTGAAAAACCTCGGTGCCTCTGCTGTGGAGAGATACGACATGGAATTACCACATTTTTGTCCCAGATGAATGGCAATGCTTTTCCCATCAAATACCATCTAACCTGCAAAACCTCCTTTGTGACCTATTTCTTGGATTGTTGCTGTGGTAAATAGAGATGAGCGAATTTACAGTAAATTCGATTCGTCACGAACTTCTCGGCTCGGCAGTTGATGACTTATCCTGCATAAATTAGTTCAGCTTTCCGGTGCTCCGGTGGGCTGGAAAAGGTGGATACATTCCTAGGAAAGAGTCTCCTAGGACTGTATCCACCTTTTCCAGCCCACGGGAGCACCTGAAAGCTGAACTAATTTATGCAGGAAAAGTCATCAACTGCCGAGCAGAGAAGTTCGTGACGAATCGAATTTACTGTAAGTTCGCTCATCTCTAATGGACACCTCTCTTGTTTTCCTGTAAAACAGAAAAATAATAATAAAAAGAAATATAACAACATAGCCCAATATAACAGCAACGTCGCTCACAAAGTCTCAGTCTCGGGATATGAAGAATTAACCCCATTTGAACCACCAAGTTTTTATGCATTTAGATAAATACATCTAAATTACAACATGTGTTTCCCATACCTATGGCCCGCAGACTTCCTCCACATATGAGCACCATTTTACATCTATATATTAGGCCAGGGTCACATGTATCCTAGTGGCCCACTGTCAGGTAACATCATCATCACTTACCCTTGTCCAGTTGGAGACCACCGATCCTCATCCTTTTACAGCTGTTGGCTCTACGGGCATGCTGGGAGTTGTAGTTTTGCAACAGCTGGAGGCACCCTGATTGGAAAACACTGGCTGAAACAATGACAAGGGCAGAGCAATAGGGGGAACAATTACAATGTGATTCTGCACAACAATCCACAAATCGTCTTTACGTTATCATTGCAGTTTTGCGGCAGGTTTCATCCTGTACCCGACGGCAAACACAGACTAATCCGCAGCATAATGTTAATTTGCAGCATCTGCTCCAATCCACAGCGGAAAAATCAGCTACATGTGAATTGGGATTTTGAAAACCCAACTCACATGTCCTGTACTTTGTGGTAAATCTTTGGTGAAGCCGTCGTAGGCTGAGGTAAACGGGTTTAATTCCGTAATCACAGCGGGGGGAGATTTATCATAACTAATGCACAGGGAAAAAGGAGCAGTTGCCCATAGCAACCAGATTCAGCCTAATTCCTTTTCCCCCGCACAAGTCTTAATACAGCAGAATGATGTTATTTTTACAATATCTATTAATGTGTGTGACAATGCAGTAATTATATGTACTGTACTAAAGGAGAGAATGAAAAAACGGCAACTCACCATCTTGATGAACTTCTTTAAAGGGCTACTCCATTGGAAAAAAAAATGTTTGTTAAAGGGGTTCTCCGGTGCTTAGACATCTTATCCCCTATCCAAAGGACAGGGAATAAGATGCCTGATCGCGGGAGTCCCGCCGCTGGGGACCCCCATGATCTTGCACGCGGCACCCTGTTTGTAATCAGTCCCCTGTCACGCCCCCTCCCATAGGCTTGCATTGAGGGGCGGAGCGTGACGTCACACGGGGGCGGAGGCGTGACGTCACACGCCGTCGGCCCTGTGGTCGCCGGTAATCAGACCCGGAGTGAACACGCTTCGGGGACTGATTACAAATGGGGTGCCGCGTGCTTTGGATAGGGGATAAGATGTCTAAGCACCGGAGAACCCCTTTAAATCAACTGGTGCCAGAAAATTTAACAGATTTGTAATCAGTTGCTGTATGCTGCACAGGAAGTTCTTTTCTTTTTGAATTTCCCTTTTGTCTGACCACAGTGCTCTCTGCTGACACCTCTGTCCATGTCAGGAACTGTCAAGAGCAGGAGAGGCTTGCTATGGGAATTTGCTCCTACTCTGGACAGTTCCTAAAATGGACAGAGGTGTCAGCAGAGAGCACTTTGGTCAGACAGAAAGGAAATTCAAAAAGAAAAGAACTTCCCGTGGAGCATATAGCAGCTGATAAGTGCTGGAAGGATTAATATTTTTATATAGAAGTCATTTACAAATCTATTTAACTTTCTGGCACCAGTAGATTAAAAAAAAAAGAAACATTTTTTTCCAGTGGAGTACCCCTTTAAACTTTATTCCATGTTGTGCATCAAACAAACATGCAGTAGGGAGCTGCCAAGGACAGCAAGGGGAGCTTATTCAGCAACAGCTGGGCAGATTTGAATGAAGAGACCCAGCACAGCAGACTCAGGGAGGAAGTGAATGCAAGGTGAGTGAGGGCAGGCTCATTGCTTGACTCAGACAGGCTCCTTCCAGAGCAGTGGATGGGAGAATGAGTGAGAAGCAGAACTGTGGGATTTGTGAGCCAAATACAGACGCGAGACACATAAAAAAGGACATGTAAAGAATCTGCACGACCTAGTGAGTAAAATATAGAAGCATTCTTTCTTTTTCTGTGATATGACAGGTTGCTTTAAATGTCCTGGGTCATTAAGGGGTTAATTTAAAAAAGGCACATTAGTAACCGGATGCGAAGATTCACAACAGTGAAAATCATGGAAAGCGATCGTAGATTAACTTATTTCATTGTTTCATGATCTATAAAGTCTGTAGGTCATGTGGTGCAGATTAGTAAATTTCATAAGCATAAATTGCCAGAAAAAGAGCTAAGTAATAAAATGTTTGATAAATAAATAAAAAACTAAATAGATAACCGGATGCCTCCATGTTTTTAGGCTGTGATAGATACTCAATACCCATGAATTCCACTGTTCATTGCTGTGAATCCTCACATCCAGTAACTATGTGCCTTTTTACTTCAAATTGAGCAGTACTTTTATTATGCTTCTATAATATGCTGTCCTCTTATATGTATTATTGTGCATTACTTTTACTATGCTTCTATTATATGCTGTCCTCTTATATGTATTATTGTGCATTACTTTTACTATGCTTCTATTATATGCTGTCCTCTTATATGTATTATTGAGCAGTACTTTTATTATGCTTCTATTATATGCTGTCCTCTTATATGTATTATTGTGCATTACTTTTACTATGCTTCTATTATATGCTGTCCTCTTATATGTATTATTGTGCATTACTTTTACTATGCTTCTATTATATGCTGTCCTCTTATATGTATTATTGAGCAGTACTTTTATTATGCTTCTATTATATGCTGTCCTCTTATATGTATTATTGAGCAGTACTTTTATTATGCTTCTATTATATGCTGTCCTCTTATATGTATTATTGAGCAGTACTTTTATTATGCTTCTATTATATGCTGTCCTCTTATATGTATTATTGTGCATTACTTTTATTATGCTTCTATTATATGCTGTCCCTTTATATGTATAATTGTGCATTACTTTTATTATGCTTCTATTATATGCTGTCCTCTTATATGTATTATTGTGCATTTTTTTTTATTATGCTTCTATTATATGCTGTCCTCTTATATGTATTATTGAGCAGTACTTTTATTATGCTTCTATTATATGCTGTCCTCTTTTATATGTATTATTGTGCATTACTTTTATTATGCTTCTATTATATGCTGTCCTTTTATATGTATTATTGTACATTACTTTTATTATGCTTCTATTATATGCTATCCTTTTATATGTATTACTGTACATTATGCTTCTATTATATGCTGTCCTCTTATATGTATTATTGTGCATTTTTTTTATTATGCTTCTATTATATGCTGTCCTCTTATATGTATTATTGAGCAGTACTTTTATTATGCTTCTATTATATGCTGTCCTCTTATATGTATTATTGTGCATTACTTTTATTATGCTTCTATTATATACTATCCTTCTACATATATTACTGTACATTACTTTTATTATGCTTCTATTATATGCTATCCTTTTATATATAGTATTGTGCATTACTTTTATATGATGTCCCTTTAAATGTATTATTGTGCATTACTTTTACTATGCTTCTATTATATGCTGTCCTTTTATATGTAGTATTGTGCATTACTTTTATATGATGTCCCTTTATATGTATTATTGTGCATTACTTTTACTATGCTTCTATTATATGCTGTCCCTTTATATGTATTATTGTGCATTACTTTTATTATGCTTCTATTATATGCTGTCCTTTTATATGTAGTATTGTGCATTACTTTTATTATGCTTCTATTATATGTTGTCCTCTTATATGTAGTATTGTGCATTACTTTTATGATGTCCCTTTATATGTATTATTGTGCATTACTTTTATTATGCTTCTGTTATATGCTGTTCCTTTTATATGTATTATTGTGCATTACTTTTATTATGCTTCTGTTATATGCTGTTCCTTTTATATGTATTATTGTGCATTACTTTTATTATTCTTCTATTATATGCTGTCCTTTTATATGTAGTATTGTGCATTACTTTTATTATGCTAATGCTTCTTTTATATGCTGTCCTTTTATATGTATTATTGTGCATTACTTTTATGCTTCTATTATATGCTGTCCTTTTATATGTATTATTGTGCATTACTTTTACTATGCTTCTATTATATGCTGTCCTTTTATATGTATTATTGTGCATTACTTTTACTATGCTTCTATTATATGCTGTCCTTTTATATGTAGTAATGTGCATTACTTTTATTATGCTTCTATTATATGCTGTCCTTTTTATATGTATTATTGTGCATTACTTTTATTATGCTTCTATTATATGCTGTCCCTTTATATGTATTATTGTGCATTACTTTTACTATGCTTCTATTATATGCTGTCCTTTTATATGTAGTAATGTGCATTACTTTTATTATGCTTCTATTATATGCTGTCCTTTTTATATGTATTATTGTGCATTACTTTTATATGCTGTTCCTTTTATATGTATTATTGTGAATTACTTTTATTATGCTTCTATTATATGCTGTCCTTTTATATGTATTATTGTGCATTACTTTTACTATGCTTCTATTATATGCTGTCCCTTTATATGTATTATTGTGCATTACTTTTATGCTTCTATTATATGCTGTCCCTTTATATGTATTATTGTGCATTACTTTTATTATGCTTCTATTATATGCTGTCCCTTTATATGTATTATTGTGCATTACTTTTATTATGCTTCTATTATATGCTGTCCTTTTATATGTATTATTGTGCATTACTTTTATGCTTCTATTATATGCTGTCCCTTTATATGTATTATTGTGCATTACTTTTATTATGCTTCTATTATATGCTGTCCCTTTATATGTATTATTGTGCATTACTTTTATTATGCTTCTATTATATGCTGTCCTTTTATATGTATTATTGGGCATTACTTTTATTATGCTTCTATTATATGCTGTCCTTTTATATGTATTATTGGGCATTACTTTTATTATGCTTCTATTATATGCTGTCCCTTTATATGTATTATTGTGCATTACTTTTATGCTTCTATTATATGCTGTCCTTTTATATGTATTATTGTGCATTACTTTTACTATGCTTCTATTATATGCTGTCCTCTTATATGTATTATTGTGCATTACTTTTACTATGCTTCTATTATATGCTGTCCTTTTTATATGTATTATTGTGCATTACTTTTATATGCTGTTCCTTTTATATGTATTATTGTGAATTACTTTTATTATGCTTCTGTTATATGCTGTCCTTTTATATGTATTATTGTGCATTACTTTTACTATGCTTCTATTAGATGCTGTCCCTTTATATGTATTATTGTGCATTACTTTTATGCTTCTATTATATGCTGTCCCTTTATATGTATTATTGTGCATTACTTTTATTATGCTTCTATTATATGCTGTCCCTTTATATGTATTATTGTGCATTACTTTTATAATGCTTCTATTATATGCTGTCCCTTTATATGTATTATTGTGCATTACTTTTATTATGCTTCTATTATATGCTGTCCCTTTATATGTATTATTGTGCATTACTTTTATTATGCTTCTATTATATGCTGTCCTTTTATATGTATTATTGTGCATTACTTTTATGCTTCTATTATATGCTGTCCCTTTATATGTATTATTGTGCATTACTTTTATTATGCTTCTATTATATGCTGTCCCTTTATATGTATTATTGTGAATTACTTTTATTATGCTTCTATTATATGCTGTCCCTTTATATGTATTATTGTGAATTACTTTTATTATGCTTCTATTATATGCTGTCCTTTTATATGTATTATTGTGCATTACTTTTATTATGCTTCTATTATATGCTGTCCTTTTATATGTATTACTGTACATTACTTTTATTATGCTTCTATTATATGCTGTCCTTTTATATGTATTACTGTACATTACTTTTATTATGCTTCTATTATATGCTGTCCTTTTATATGTATTACTGTACATTACTTTTATTATGCTTCTATTATATGTTGTCCTTTTATATGTATTATTAAGCATCAGTTTGTTAATTTATGTTGTTTTTTTTTTTTTTGCTATACCAGAATCCCAGAACATGTTCTCATGATTTTTTATGATTGTTGTTGCTCCCGGTAAATTGATATATCTTTGGACTGCTTCTTTCAGGTTATTTATTTTTAACTATCCTGCTATTGATTTTTATGTTTTTATTTTGAGCTTGCATTACTTGGCCTTTGAACTTTGCTTCCTGGTTCCAGGAGGGTATATAATATATTGTACTCTTGTTGCTTTAAATGGCATGGACCCATCAAAAAGAGGTTATATCTCGAAACGCGTTGTCCAAATAAAGAATTATTGGAACTCTCCCCGGGTGCAGCACCTCTGAATAGAGTTCAGTTCTTCTAATATACTCACTGCTTTGTCTGCACGGTCAGCCATATACTGGAGGAGCTGCAGCCATGTACAGAGCAGGATCCGCATAGTTTTACCTAAGGTATTATCCTAGCATTGTACCTGGC
The DNA here is from genome assembly GCF_029499605.1 of Hyla sarda. NCBI lineage: Eukaryota > Metazoa > Chordata > Amphibia > Anura > Hylidae > Hyla > Hyla sarda. The sequence continues at coordinate 16,804,943 of NC_079198.1, read as the reverse complement.
ATCAGCACAACCCTATTGGGTGAGTGGGTTCCACCACCGCCATTTTTTTACCACCTCTTAGGTCTTACCTTAGAGTGTGCGATGATCAGATATTGATGAGCTTTGCTGAGGATAGACGATCAATGACTAAGCCTTGAAAAAAACTCTGAAGGCCTTGTTCGTTTCAGGTTTTTGATGGAAAACAGATTCCTCAAAACCTGACTAAACTGTATTAAAACGTGTGTACAAATTTCAACCCGTATACGGTTAAAAACTGTATACGGTTTGAAAAATGATGTCCATTTGCATCAGTCTTTTTAAGAAAAAAAACGAAAGTTTTTAACTTTTCACTCCATTTTTAATAAAGTTTCACTTGTTTGATTGAAATTCCAAGAAAAAAAACTGTGCAAAGTCAAAAACCGGATGGAACCGTACGCACATACGGTTCTGTACAGTTCCCATTGACTCCCATGTTAAAAAAAAAAAACGTATATGGTTTAATACAGTTTTTCGCCCGGACCAAAAAAATGGGGTAGTCTACAGTTTGGGTACGGCTAAAAAACGGACAAAACCGTATAAGACGCAAAACGGACTGAACCGGATGATGCGTTTTAGATACGGTTTACAATGTTAAGTCAATGCATACGGTTTTCTATAGGGTTCCGTACGGTTTTTAACTTGAAACCGTATACGGGAACTGTATAGCAAAAACGTGGTGGGCATGCACCCTAACCCAAGTCCATGTGCTCAGGTGAACCTTACACTTCCATGCATTATATGGGTTATCCAGGAAAAAACTGATTTTTAAATTACTTCTATTAAAAATTCTTAATCCTTTCAGTACTTATGAGCTTCTGAAGTTGAGTTGTTCTTTTCTGTCTAAGTGCTCTCTGATGACACGTGTCTCGGGAACTGTCCAGTTTAGAAGCAAATCCCCATAGCAAATCTCTTCTAAACTGGGCGGTTCCCGAGACACGTGTCATCAGAGAGCACTTAGACAGAAAAGAACAACCTTAACTTCAGAAGCTCATAAGTACTGAAAGGATTAAGATTTTTTAATAGAAGTAATTTACAAATCTGTTTAACTTTCTGGAGCCAGTTGATATATATAAAAAAAGTTTTTTTCCTGGATAACCCCTTTAAATTCCATTATAAGTCTATAGGGCCTATCAGCATGCCAGTGAATAAATAAAAAATTTCAAACTATAAATATAACTAAAAAAAATATTTAGCTGTTACTCTTTAGTTAATGGAAAAGAAATACTTAAAAATAGAGCCTGTTCCCCGCTCCAGCCGCCGCCCACCATTATTTTCCACTTTCCAGGAGATCATTGAAAATCTAATTGTGTGTGCAGCAATGAAATATCTGATAATGTGCCTGGTAAAGGGCAGTTCTCTTTACGTGCCGCCGTCTGCCTTACTGGTGTATTTACAGCTATTGACTTCGTGACTTGCGTCTCTAAATTACTATCTGCTCCATTACCTGTATATAAAGTCCTATGTCTGTATATGTGTGTCTGTTATCTGTATATAATGTATTGTGTACTTAGGTGTCTATAGTTTGTATATACTGATCAGTCATAACATTTAAAAATTTGTGATATCTGACATCAAGATGTTAAAGGGGTACTCTGCTGCTCAGCGTTTGGAACAAACTGTTCTGAAGGCTGGAGCCGGCGCTGGGAGCTCGTGACATCATAGCCCCGCCCACTCACAAAGCCATGCCACGCCCCCTCATTGCAAGTCTAAGGGAGGGGGCGTGACGGCCGTCACGCTCCCTCCCATAGACTTGCATTGAGGGAGCGGGGTGTGATGTCATAAGGGGGTGGGGCTATGAAGTCACAAGCTCCCGGCGCTCCAGCGTTCGGAACCGGTACTCCGCCCCTAGATATGTTATTTAGGGGATAACATGTCAGATCGCGGGGAGGCTGTGTACTAGCCGTCACGCCCCACTTCCATAGACATGAATGGAGGGAAGTGCCGTCACGTCACGAACACAGAAGCCTCAGGCAACCGTGTTCATGAACACTGCAGCGCCGGCGTGTGTATCGGGGGGGGGGGGGGGTCCCAGCAGCCAGACCCCCCCATGATCAGACATGTTATCCCCCTTTCCTTTGGACAGGGTATATCATGTCTAGGGGCGGAGTACCTCTTTAAAAGCAGATCTTAATGGTAGGGTCACAAATGTTAATTAATTAATTTTGATTGGTGTCAAAATCAGCTGAAATGTGCAGCAAAAAACGGCATGTGTGACCCTTCCCATAGTCACCTGGAAATCCGCTATATATAACTGCTAGCATCGGTACGGAAAAAATGCTTTTTTTGTTGCTCTTCTGAGGCGTGTCAGTGCCCCCAAAACTTCCTGCAGCTTCCACCGCCCCCTCCTTCCGTGATTGACAGCCAGGGCTCTCAGAACCCTGATGCAATCCTGCGCGTGCGCCTTCATCTATATTGTGCTGCACGCTTCACTGTCTCACCACGCAAGCGCCGTCAATGTTCCGAGAGGATGGTGGAACTGAGGAGGGAGAGACCTAGGGCACTGACACGCATCTCTGACTCTACAGACGGGTGAAAAAAAGTATTATTATTTTTTTTATATTGGGGCCTGGTACCTATTACTCTCATTGTTACCAGTGCTACATAACCCTGCTAGCAGCTATATAGCAGATTTTTAGTTGACAGATTGCGGAATCTGCAGTGGGGAGTTATAGTACTGTATTAGAGCCTTGGCCAGTTCAACCTCATGCAGGGCTGGCGCAAGGTTTTTTGCCACCCTAGGAGAAAGCTTATTTTGCCATCCCTTGACCCCGCCCATTGGTCCCACCCTTTGACACCCCCACCATACTACTGGAATGACACACTGTAACAAGCCCCCTCCTCATGTAATCACCTTACTACTGGGGTGACACACTGTAACAAACCCCCTCCTCATGTAATCTCCTTACTACTGGGTGACACACTGTAACAAACCCCCTCCTCATGTAATCTCCTTACTACTGGAATGACACACTGTAACAAGCCCCCTCCTCATGTAATCACCTTACTACTGGGGTGACACACTGTAACAAACCTCCTCCTCATGTAATCTCCTTACTACTGGGGTGACACAATGTAACAAAGCTCCTCCTCATGTAATCTCCTTACTACTGGGGTGACACACTGTAACAAACCCCCTCCTCATGTAATCACCTTACTACTGGGGTGACACACTGTAACAAACCTCCTCATGTAAACTCCATACTACTGGGGTGACACACTGTAACAAGCCCCCCCTTACGCGACGGTGGTTCTGGCTGGGTGGGTGCTTCGGATGAGCGGCAGGTGCTTCAGATGCTGGCTGGTTGCTAACTTCCTTGCAGCAGGTAGAGCAGCACCCCCAGAAAGGGGGCGCTTTAGGCAGCTGCCTATTTTGTCTATAGGCAGAACCGGCCCTGACCACAGGCATAGGCATAAACACATATAGGAGATTGTTTTTACTGACATTTCCTTTATATATTTTTGTGCAAGAGAGGACTTGTACCCCAGCAGGGGGAAAATAAAATAAAAAAAACTCCTATATTTAATACATTTAGTGAATGCAGATATCTATAGAGCCCCCATAAGCGACAGCTCATTGCCCCTAATTCTTCAGTGAGATAGAACAATCCTTCTGTTCCCTATGGCTGAGCAGAATAGTCAATGTACAGGAGCACAGCTGTCAATCACTGTCCTGGGAAACACAGTTGCCTGCTATAAGGTTGCCTTCATCTTGTCTCCGGGCCGTCAAATGGGCATCAATGGAATAGACCCATGGTGCCCGTATGATGAGGGTAACAAGCCGGAAACAGCTGTATGTGAGTTGAAATAATTTCCTCTATATGTAAAGGCTCTACCTGTGGTGGACATTATGGAACATTTCTAAGAATTTGGCCTTTTTTTATTATTATTATTTTATTTATTTTTTATATGTGTCCTTTTGGTTTAAGGATTTGACAAGTTGCTGATGACGTACAAATACCTAGTGCAGTGTATTGTATGTATTACCCAAAGGGTGTGTGCTTTATGGCAGCTGCAGTGAATGGAAGTTGAAGGGGTACTCCAGTAGAAAACAATTATTTTTTTTAAATCAGCTGGTGACAGAAAGTTAAACAGATTTGTAAATTATTTCTATTTAAAAAAAATCCTAATCCTTCCAGTACTTATCAGCTGCTGTATGCTTCACACTAAGTTCTTTTATTTTTTCAATTTCTTTTTTTGGCAACTGTACCACCCAATGTGGCCCACATCTCCTCAGGCTGCAGCTGACGATCGCTCTGGGCCTGAAGCTTGGGACTTTAATGATCAGAAATCATTTATATATATATATATATATATATATATATATATATATACACTCTGCTGACATCTCTGCACATGTCAGGAAGTGTCCAGAGCAGGAGAGGTTAGCTATGTGGATTTGCTCCTGCTCTGGACAGTTCCTGACATGGACAGAGGTGTCAGCAAAGAGCACTGTGGTCAGACAGAAAAGAAATTGAAGAAAAAAAAAAGAACTTCCTGTGAAGCATACAGCAGCTGATAAGTACTGGAAGGATTAAGATTTTTAAATAGAAGTAATTTACAAATCTGTTTAACTTTCTGGCACCATTGATTAGAAAAAATAAAAATTCTACCGGCGTACCCCTTTAAAGTGCAAATCCTAAATTTAAGGCTCACTCAATCTTCAGCTCCAGCATGGGGAAACGCAGGCCACATTGGGTGGTACAGTCCCGTTCATCAGAAAAGGGCCTGTTCACAGACCCTCGCTGGGGATGGTGGAGTTGCCTTGGCAACTGTACCACCCAATGTGGCCCACATCTCCTAAGGCCTGAGCTGACGATCGCTCTGAGCCTGAAGCTTGGGATTTTAATGATCAGAAATCAATACAAACAAAGGACAACACGTTTCTCGAGGACACCTCCTCTCTTCGTCAGGTCCGGAGTACCTGACGAAGAGAGGAGGTGTCCTCGAGAAACGTCTTGTGCTTTGTCTGTATTGACTATCAACAATAAAGCATTCTCCATTACACACTTGTCCTATGTGACCATTGATTCACCGGTGATCGCTACAGCATTTAAGCCGACTTTTGGAGAGGTTTCTGCCGGACCCCTCCCACCACATTGTACTGACTTCCACCGCCATGTCATCTTGGAGGTATAACTTCTAAAACAGGTGTGGGTACTGTAAACCAAGCCTGCATGCTGTGACCAATAGCCTCACGGTGCAGCATTGTGCTTGCGGGTGTTGCTTCATTTGACTATGATGATCGAGTCTCGGAAGTTCTACTCCCTTGACAATAGAAAGACAGAAGTGGGGTGCTGGGGAGCAGGGAAAAGTAACACACAATGACACCTTTATGTCCCCTGCTGTTTAGAGATAACGAGATGACTCTGCTGACCATGTCCCAGTCTACACAGCAAAGCTGAAATGTGAGCTACAGAAACAGAAAATGGTTTAAATAAATCTTGACATTCTCTTTAAGAAAATAATGTTGCATTTCATATGATGGGAGGAAGAAGCCTATCAGGCCTAGAGAGACTAGACAGTAATTAATCTTATAGAACGGCATCAAAATGATGGAGACAGAAGGAATAATATGAAGCCTGAATACCTGACAGCGAGATTTTGTAGGTAAGGAATAATTATCGCTTCCTACTTTATTCATCGATTAGAATCTGCCTGTCAAGCAATTTGCCACAATTTGACATAGGAACAAAGTGTTTTGGGAGCCACATTAAGTAACATTCCTAAAAGGTTTTTTGTTATTTTTTTATGTCTTATTTGTACTCCCTGGAGCCTGTGCTAAAATTTTAAGTAAATATCGATTTTTTTTTTCACAGTGCGTTAATACAGTAGGATTTTGCTACATCTATTTGTACTGATCTTCGGTTCTATCTTCTTACAGGTATGCACCGTTTGATACGATAAAGACATTTATATAAAATAATTGATCAGGGTTAAAAAAAAAACATGGCTGCACTCTTCAACGAAAAAACAAACAAAGAAAAAAACTGTGCTGCATCTTTCTACTGGTTTTGTTTGGCATTGAAGAGGAAACCCATTCACCTTAAAGGGGTACTCCGGTGAAAAACTTATTTTTATTTTTTTTTTAAATGAACTGGTGCCAGAAATTTAAACATATTTGTAAATTACTTCTATTAAAAAATCTTAATCCTTCCTGTACTTATTAGCTGCTGAATACTACAGTGGAAATTCTTTTCCGTTTGAAACACAGAGCTGTCTGCTGACATCATGACCACAGTGCTCTCTGCTGACATCTCTGTCCATTTTTAGGAACTGTCCAGGGTAAAAGGAAATCCCCATAGCAAACATATGCTGTTCTGGTCAGTTCCTAAAATGGACAGAGATGTCAGCAGAGAGCACTGTGCTCGTGATGTCAGCAGACAGTTCTGTGTTTCAAAAAGAAAAGAATTTCCACTGTAGTATTCAGCAGCTAATAAGTACAGGAAGGATTAAGATTTTTTAATAGAAGTAATTTACAAATCTGTTTAACTTTCTGGCACCAGTTGATTTAAAAAAAAAAAGTTTTTCACCGGAGTACCCCTTTAAAGGAGTACTGTAGTGGAATATAACTTATCCCCTATCCGAAGGATAGGGGATAAGTTATATTCCACTACAGTACTCCTTTAATGAAGCTGATCTGTAATACCAGATCTAACCTGTGGATAGGTGTGGCACTGTTTCTGGGGGGGGGGGGGGGGGGACTTTTTCTAATCTGTCCAACCCTTTTAATAATGGGTAATGTAGTATTGGTTGGTTCTGAGTATCACACATGAAAGGATTGGATACATGATGGGCCTGTGCTCTGAATAAGCAATGGTCTGTAAGGCCATGTTCACGCGGCTGAATTTTTTGCAGAATGTCTGACCGTCCACAAAGAGCAGGTGCTGGCAGAATTTACAGACACCCGCTGTTTGTGGATGGCCCGTCAGAAATGCGTTGTCTCCATAGACAGCAAAGCATTTCAGAGCGGATTCCGCAGAAAGAATTGACATGATTCTGTGGGGGCCCAAATCAAGATTTTCGGAGCAGATGTTTTTACCGTAGACAGTGCAGCAGAATCTCATCAAAAACAATGGGACTCTGCTGCTACAGAATTGCCGAGCTAAATTTTTCCACCACATTCAGATCAAATATTCTGCTGTGTAACCATAGCCCCAGAGGGGTCAAGTGTGAGTAGTGGTCTTGCAGTTATCCCCTCAATGTTTAGGATGACCTTTATGGGAAAAAGTAGTGTTGCCCGGTGCCTAGTGGGCGCCATCCTGTGGTGGAGGTGTCTTGGCAATAACTTGACAGATACAGAGAAAATTTCTAAGACCGGAATTGCACATGCGGGAATCCCTCCTGCCGGTTGATGGAATATTCAGGACTGGTTACAAATATTTATGTTAATGTTGTTCTGCAATGTTACATTTATAAAGGTTAATTGTATTTAATGTCTTTATTTAGCTGATATTTAATTGTGTGTTTTTCAATAAAGAGGCCGCTGTGGCCTTTATAGGAAATTCCTGAGTCAGTGTAATGTTCTGCATAAGGGGTTGGGGAATTTCGGAAGGGAGGCCCAACGTATCTAGACTATGCCTAAGCCATGTATTTGGGAGTAATCTCTCCAGGCTCTGTGTCACATGACTAGGACGGTCTATGGGACTCATGGACACAGAGCTGGGGGAGAGAACCATGTGGCTGCCCGCTTCTCTCCACACTCGTTCTCGTCTGCAGTCTGACCCGACCGATAAAAAAGTCCTAGGGACACGTCAAAAGTTTTCTGTTAACAGGTTTAGCCAAATAATAGACCCATATTATTTGTAGTTTTCCACCAATGGAGCTTTGTGAGGGCTTGTTTTTTGCGGGACGTGTTTTTTTTATTTTTTTTTTGTATCTTATTGGGATATATGAGACTATTCGATCTCTATTTAAAAAAAAAAAAAAAAAATTATTTTTTTTTGGGGGGGGGGGGGGGGGGAGTTTATATTCACCATTCAGGATAATTTAATTATTTTATAGTTTATGTTATCATGTATGCTGTGGTACAAATTGTATGTCATTATGTTATTATTTTCTAGGTATTTTTGTTTTTTCAATATAAACTTATAATTATTTAATAATTATTTATTCTGTCATATATTACGTATATAGGACTATTCAATCTCTTTTTATTCAGTTTTTTTTTTAGGGGGGGGGGGCGGGGAGGTGAAATGAAAAACAACAGCATGGTATTTTTATTTTTATATATATATTTTTTTTTCACAGCATTCACCATGCAGGATAAATAATGTAATCATTTTATAGTTCAGGTTATCATGGATGCTGCAATAATATTTGATTTTTAAATTATTTTTTTTAAACTTATGAATAGTAAGCCACTTTTGTTTTGTTTTTTTACTACAAACTTTTTTTGCTATAAATTTTTATGATTCTAATTTTATCTGTCATATAATACACTGAAATGCTTTTTTCTTTAAAACTAACAGGAATCCTATTTAACTGTTACGCCGAGCGCTCCGGGTCCCCGCTCCTCCCCGGAGCGCTCGCAGCGCCCCGGTCAGACCCGCTGACCGGGAGCGCTGCGATAGTGTCCCTAGCAGGGATGCGATCCGCAATGCGGGACGCGCCCGCTCGCGGTTCGCATCCCAGCCTGCTTACCGGAGCCGTTCCCTGTCTGTTCAGTCCCGGCGCACGCGGCCCCGCTCCCTAGGGCGCGCGCGCTCCGGCTCTCTGTGATTTAAAGGGCCAGTGCACCGCTGATTGGCGCCTGGCCCAAATTAGTGAATTCACCTGTGTCCATGCCTATAATACCTCACTTCCCCTTCCCAGCATCGGCGGATCTTGTTGCCATTGTGCCAGTGAAAGCGTTCCTTGTATGTCCCAAGCCAGTGTTCCAGACCTCCTGCCGTTGCCCCTGACTACGATCCTTGCTGCCTGCCCTGACCTTCTGCTACGTCCGACCTTGCTCTTGCCTAATCCCTTGTACCGCGCCTATCTCAGCAGTCAGTCGGGGTTGAGTCGCTATCGGGTGGAACGACCTGTGGGTTACCTGCCGCAGCAAGTCCATCCCGCTTTGCGGCGGGCTCTGGTGAATACCAGTAACCCCTTAGACTCCGTTCCCCTGGTACGGCCCACGTCATCACCCCGCTGACACAGAGGATCCCCCACCAGTATCCTCACAGTACCCGGATCCTGACATTAACTTCCCTTTGGCAGACATGGGGTAATTCTTCTTTACCCAGAGATTGTGTTTAAAGCATCACAGAAGGAGCCCCCTCTTAGCCAGCATTGGACCAGTGGTCTCTCTATGATATGCGCTCTGAAAAGGGTTGGGTTAAAACATAATTCTTATAAAGTCAGTAAGCCCAATAAGGCCATGTTCACACAACGGAATTTCTGAGCGAAATTCGACGTAAAAATTCAGGTTGGAAATTGAGTTGCAGCCCATTGTTTTCAATAGGAGTCTGCTGCACACGCGGATGTTTCCCCCGCAGAAATTCCGATTTCGGTCTCTACAGAAATAATTGACAAGCCAATTTTTTCTGTGGAATCTGCTCAGACATGCATTGCTATTAATGAGATCTGCACTGAATTTCCCGATAAATATTTACACCATTTACAGATGGCGTTTTAAAGATTGGACAACCCCCTTATAGGAGTACCTCAGTGTGTACAAATGTATGTGGATAGGGGATAAGTGTCTTATTGTGGGAGGAGTATAACCTCAGGGGCCCACCATGATATTAAGAACGGGGCCTGAATGTCCCTGCTGCATGGAGCACAGGGTAGGCATGCTTTCCATGCCTTACTCTGTGAGCACTGGGGATACCCAAATACAGTGCTGTGTATAGGATATAAGTGTTTAAAGGAGTTATCCACCATAAGGTGATTTTAGTACTAACCTGCCAGACAGTAATGGACATTCATAGGAAGGATTTGCGCTTGTCTTGGAGCTAAACGACTATGTTCTGTGTCAACCATAACGCTGTGGCTATCTTTTTGTCCTATTGGAGTTCCCCTCCTCCAGCTATATGTCCTATGATTCCTTGTTTATAAGTGTGAGGTCACTTTTCTCCCTCCCACACATCAACCACCCCACTCATTGAAACACACCTCTGATCCTTTCCATGCAATAGACCAGTGTTTTCTGACCAGGGTGCCTCCAGCTGTTGCAAAACTACAATTCTTAGCAGAGTGATCTCCCTCCCACCCAGCATTCGCTCCACCCATTGAAGCACAGACAGGCTATCTCTGAACACCTTACTAGTGATATAATGTCTACGGCTGCAGCACAACCTGGGAAAACCTGAGACGACACTCATTTTGTATGCTGATAAAAAAAAAACATTGGGACAAAAATCACAGAAGAATTGCGAGAACACCATCAAACACAGGTACAGACACAATATTATGAACTACACTAACTTTACAGCCCCTGTAGCATAGTCAAATTAAAAAAAAATCCTGGAATACCCCTTTAAGTGCTGGAGTACCCCATTCTGTGTATTAACAAATAGGCAATGAATAATGCGTATTAATCAATGATTATTGATACTGAAGGAAAAACCTTTTCACAGCCCTTCACAGTGTCAAGCGGCTGCTGTAAAGGGCAGAAAGGCGATGGAGGAAAAAAGCTCCTAACATTGCTCTCTGGAAAGGTAAGTGAATTTGTTCAGGAAGCCAATGCTGAATGTTGATTTTTACAGCCATGACCACACAGCTCTAAGGGACTGAGTCCGTACATTAGTAAATGAGAGGCCTCGGTGTGCTTCGTGCTTATTATCCCATAGCACCACATAAAACTGATAAAGGGAGACGATTTTGCCTATGAGGAAAGATATGAAGTTAAATTGGTATTATCATTCCCGGCAGAATGCTGCTCCCTGTAGAAATTGGCTGCGGCGTCTGCAATCGTGCGCTCTGGAGTCAGCTCCTTCACACGCCGCGTTCTGCAAAAACCTCCCTGATGTTCGGAGCCGGTATTGATTTGCATGGAATCGTATAGATTTACTCTTCAATGTAATTAGAGGTTTTATTGATAGAAAAAAAGAAAGAAAAAAAAAATAGAAAGGAGACCGATGGGAAAAAAAACAAAATCACTAAAAACAAGTCCTATATTCACTGCTTGTGGTTGCCCCATATATTGTATTGTGAAGGGTTCAGCATGTGCAGATGGGGGGGGGGGGGTGCCCAAGTGTGCGCGGTACAGCAGTCATTCATAATGGTATAGGCAGTGGCTTCACCAAGGAGGGACCGACTGGTCCGGGATTTATATAACTACTAGCTTTTGCTCGCGGCTTCGCTCACGTTAAATTTGGGACAACATAGATCTATACAATACAGGAATATGGGTGGATTACTGCGGTAGATGTATACAATGACATTGGCTATCCCTCAATACTGATGTTAAAATTGAGACATTCGCCATTGTATCCTTATATGAAGGACACACCAGAGCCCGCACACCAACGCCAAGGTTTCTCAAAATGGCGTGGGACCTACACTAATCCTACGGACTACAAGGGCAGGATCTGCTCCCCCAGTATAAATGCACAACCACATTTGGGGTTGAGCACCTCCAGCCATTTGAGATCACGTTTTGTGTTGTTTGTTTAAACAACATAGATCTACTTTTTACGATCCTATAGTAATGAGGCCGCTCTGGGTAAAGTCTACGGGCATCCAAACAGCCCGAATTCTTTCAACTTTGATCGCCACGTCTAAAGAGTTAATGCCAGACATCTGCTGGAACGACGATGTCTGGCATTAGCCATGGTCCTGGCTGCTGATAGCAGGTATGCAGGTATGATGCGAGCTCATAACCCTTCCGTGCCACAGCGCCAGGTATACCCAGCATTCTGCGGCAAGGGGTTAGTCCATACAAACTTTGAACCCCCGTTTCACCCCTTCAGGGGTGGAATGTTAGAAAATGTTAAAACACGTGTTTCTTGTATTTCTAGTTGTTAGCCTAATTGTTAAAAACAAAGTTTCATGCTTCTAGCTTCAAAAATGACGGACTTCCATACAAACTTTCAACACCTTTTTCACCCCCTTAAGGGTTGAATTTCGTAAAATCCTTTCTTATTCCTCGTTTACGTCATTAAAAAATTCAGCTTTCTAGGTCCAAGGGTTTAGGCTGGGCGTTGATGAGTCAGTGAGTCAGGCCTTCTCTTTTTATATATATATATATATATATATATATATATATATATATATATATATATATATATACCGTAAGCACTTCTTACAGACGAGCCTATAGTTCAATGTGGCACTCGGCTCCCTGCCCTGTCAATCACTCTTGTGGCCGCCCGTGATTTGCAGGCAGCCAACAAGAAGCCTCGAGCGTCCTTCCTCTGTGCTCCAGCTACAGGGGCTACAATTCCTACCTGAAGGGGGCTACTGTTACTAACTAAAACTCGCATCCCTCTTTCTCAAATTGTTAACTCTCCTTTTTCTTCTCCATCCAGGCCCAGACCGTCATGACTGTTCCTTCCAGGCACAACTCATCTCTTCAGAACCTGCCAGACATTTTAGGCTCTTTTACAGCAGTGGGTTGCGGAAAAGTCGGTAGGTCCCCCACATTAAGTACCCCGAGTAGGTAGGTGCCATCTGTAGATAGCTGCCCCCTGTAGTCAGTAACAGCCCCCTAAAGGTAGGGGTTACTTCCTGTAGGTAGGTCCCCCTGTAGAAAGTAGCCCCCTGTATATAGTTGCAGTCCTCAGTATATAGTAGCAGCAGCCCTCCACCCCTTTAGGTAGTAGGCAGCAGCAGCATCTTTTAGGGAGTAGTTGTAGCAGTCCGATTAAGTAGTAGTAGTAGCCTCCTTTAGGTATTCATAGTAGCCCCATTTAGGTAGGCATAGTAACCCCTTTAGGTAGGAATAGTAACCCCCTTTAGGTAGGCATAGTAACCCCTTTAGGTAGGAATAGTAGCCCCCTTTATGAATTATTAGTATTCCCCTTTAGGTAGTAATATGGTATTATTGGTAACATTGGTCTCAGTATACAGCATTTGGTCAGTAACAGTATGATGGTAATACATATGGAGATAATATTCCTCCTTGTATACTGATAATATTGGTCTCCGTATACAGGATTTGGTCTGTAATGGTATGATGGTAATATGTATGGGCATGTTGGAAATTTTTAGTTTTGCAACATCTCGAGGTCCACAGTTTGGGGACCACTGCTTTATAGGCTAGTTTTAAGTGATATTCCCATCTCATTAAGTTTTCCCCTATCTGCAGTATAGGGGATAACAAGCAGATTGGTGGGGGGCTGACTCCTGGAACCCCCACTGATCCTGAGGATATAAATTGTCCCCAGAGTGAATGGTGCGGACCACGCCTGTGCGTGGAAATGTTCAGCAGCCCCATAGACAATGGAGGTGTGGTCTGCACTGTTCACTGCACTGCCCCCCCCCCCTTCATTTGTCCTAGCACAGTGTTTACCAACCATCCAAAGGCTGTCCGGGTATGCGGGGAGTTGTATTTTTGCCACAGCTGGAGGCACCCTGGTTGGGAAACACGGTTATAGATGGAGGTCCATCACCTGGTTATTTGCCAGGGCAAGCAACAGCTCCATATGTTGTGTAGTGGCCATACTGGGTTACTGCATCTCAGCTCCCATTGACATTAATAGGAGCTAAGCTGCAATAACTCAGCATGACCACTAAGCAATATACAGCGTTGTCTACTTCAAGCTCTGTTCAATGTGTATTGTGGGTGTTTTGGTTCTGGCAGGTCGCCCGGTGTTGGACCCTCACTGATCAGATGAGATTAAAAACCACGTTAAAGGGGTTATCTAGCATTGGAAAAACAGTGCCACACCTGTCCTCAGGTTGTGTGTGGTTTTGCAGCTCAGTTTTAGTGAAGTGAATGGAGGCAAGTTGTGATACCAAACAACAGATGTGGTGATGTTTTGGAAAAAAAATAAAGCATACCTGTCATATCACAGAAAAAAAATAACGCTCTTATATGTTACTCACTGGGTCATGCACATCCTTTACATGTCTTTTTTATGTGTCTAGCTTTTGTATTTGGCTCACAAATCCCTCTGTTCTGCTGCTCACTCATTCTGAAATCTGCTCTGAAAGGGGCGTGTCCGTGGAAAGCACTGAGCCCGCCCTCACTCACCATGCATTCACTTCCTGCCTGAGTCTGCTGTGCTGGGTCTGTTCATCCAATCACAGCAGACTTCTCTTTAAACCTCTCCTTTCTCTTCTCAAACAGGAGTCTGATAGGACAGGAGTGAGCACAGAGGAGTTCTATTTCTTCACCCCCCTCCTGGACTTTGCCCCAGCCTGTGCTTTAGCTGGGACATACATGATGTTGCAGCTGGACAGGATTATGTTCTGGATGGTATGGGGACCCCTAGTGGTCGTCTTTTTTTTTTTCTTTCTTGATTTCTATAAAAAGGAGATTTCAGTTTTTTATTAAGTATATTAGGGTGCATGCACACTACGTTTCTTAAGTTACGGGACCAAATACGGCTGGGGAGAGGGGGGCGGAGAGCCGGGGGCGGGGCAACCGCACGCTGCCATATGTGGTCCCGTATCTAATGTATTTCAATGAGCGACCGGAGTGAAACGCTGCCTCCGGTTGGCTCCGTTTTGCTCCATATACGGTTTCCCGACCGGACCTAAAAACGCTGTTAACTACGTTTTGTAGGTCCGGTCGGGAAACCGTATATGGAGCAAAACGGAGCCAACCGGAGGCAGCGTTTCACTCCGGTTGCTCATTGAAATACATTAGATACGGGACCACATACGGCAGCGTGCGGTTGCCCCGCCCCCGGCTCTCCGCCCCCCTCTCCCCAGCCGTATACGGTCCCGTATCTTAAGAAACGTAGTGTACATGCACCCTTAGAAAGGTTAATGTTTTACCAAGATGTACAACATATTATAGGTTTTTGGATTCTGAGAGTGGCCATTAACTCTTTGCCTAAATAATGATGCCATGAATCCATCCCCATATACTGCACAAATAATATACTGTACAGTGCTGCCAAAAAAATCCTGCCATTCAGTGCTTAAAGGGGTTATCCAGGAAAAAACCTTTTTATATATCAACTGGCTCCAGAAAGTCAAACAGATTTATAAATTACTTCTATTAAAAATCTTCATCCTTTCAGTACTTATGAGCTTCTGAAGTTGAGTTGTTCTTTTCTTTCTAAAATCTCTCTGATGACACGTGTCTCGGGAACCGCCCAGTTTAGAAGCAAATCCCCATAGCAAACCTATTCTACTCTGTGCAGTTCCCAAGACAAGCAGAGATGTCAGCAGAGAGCACTGTTGCCAGACAGAAAACAACAACTCAACTTCAGCAGCTGATAATTATTGAAAGGATTAAGATTTAATAGAAGTAATTTACAAATCTGTTTAACTCTCTGGAGCCAGTTGATATATATAAAAAAGTTTTTCCTGGAATACCCCTTTAACCCCTTGGCGGTTGGTGCCATACAGTTTCCTCACTGCAGCTGTACACTGAGCACCCAGCACTGTAAATTGATGGCACGGATATGGTGCAGGCCCAACTTCTGCTGACCGTTTACTGCAATGACTGGGATCAGAGATAACTCTAATGGCAGCCATGTAATGTTTCAGATGCTGTGTCTATAGTGACCATTGCATCTAAGTGGTCGGACAAACAGAGGGAACTCCCTGTGTCATCCAATCAATGCCCCCACCCCATAATACTATCACAGGCTCTAGGGGTGTTTATGGGCTGCTATGACAGGGGCCATTTACACTAATTGGCATAAAACAATGATATATATATATTTCAAAACTACAACTCCCAGCATGCCTGGACAGCTGCTGGCTATCCAGGCATGCTGGGAGTTGTAGTTTTGCAACAGCTGGAGTCACCCTGGTTGGTAAACACTGATATATACAGTTGCAAGAAAAAGTATGTGAACCCTTTGGAATTATATGGATTTCTGTACAAATTGGTCAAAAAGTGTGATCTGATCTTGATCTAAGTCACAACAATAGACAATCACAGTCTGCTTAAATTAAAATCCGTTGGTACCTGTCCTTTTATTATTTTATGAAATAAAGAAGTTTTTGGACTACACTATCGATTCCACTTCTCTGTGAACAAGGTGAGCATTCTACTGACCGGGGAAGAGCGCTGAGTACACCCTTTTCAATACCACAGCTTGTGGTCTTTTGTATCCTGCATTCCAGACCATCCAGGAGGCTTCCAGGACGGAGTGGCGCTGGCAGCACTCCCGGGTCCCTACACTAAGCTATCCGCCTACTGCTTTGGCGAAAAACGTTACATGGTGTTGTGCTCATAGTACAACACCAGAAGGTGAGCACAACCTTTAAACCTCCCCGTTTATTTTGGTTGCCAAGGGTAACGGCACATTGCTGCACCTTGTATCTCTTCTTAGTTTTCATATTATCTGCTTGTAAACTAATAACACACAAAGAATTAAATCTTATCATGTTTTTATTGAACACACCATGTAAACATTCACAGTGCAGGTGGGAAAAAAAGTATGTGAACCCCTAGACTAATGACATCTCCAAGAGCTAATTGGAGTGAGGTGTAATCCAACTGGAGTCCAATCAATGAGATGTGATTGAAGGTGTTGATTACAGCTGCCCTGCCCTATAAAAAAACATCCACCAGTTCTGGGTTTGCTTTTCACAAGAAGCACTGCCTGATGTGAATGATGCCTGGCACAAAAGAGCTCTCAGAAGACCTACATTTAGGAATTGTTGACTTGCATAAAGCTGGAAAGGGTTATAAAAGTTTCTCTAAAAGCCTTGCTGTTCATCAGTCCATGGTAAGATAAATTGTCTATAAATGGAGAAAGTTCAGCACTGCTGCTACTCTCCCTAGGAGTGGCCATCCTGTAAAGATGACAGCAAGAGTACAGTGCAGACTGCTCAATGAGGTGAAGAAGAATCCTAAAGTGTCTGCTAAAGACTTACAAAAGTCTCTGGCATATACTAACATCCCTGTTAGCGAATCTACAATACGTAAAACACTAAACAAGAATGGATTTCATGTGAGGATACCACGGTGGAGGCCACTGCTGTCCAAAAAAAACATTGCTGCACGTTTACAGTTTGCACAAGAGCACCTGGATGTTCCACAGCAGTACTGGCAAAATATTCTGTGGTCAGATTAAACCAAAGTTGAGTTGTTTGGAAGAAACACACAACACTATGTGTGGAGAAAAAGAGGCACAGCACACCAACATCAAAACCTCATCCCAACTGTGAAGTATGGTGGTGGGGGCATCATGGTTTGGGGCTGCTTTGCTGTGTCAGGGCCTGGACGGATTGCTATCATTGAAGGAAAAATGAATTCCCAAGTTTATCTAGACATTTAGCAGGAGAACTTAAGGCTATCTGTCCACCAGCTGAAGCTCAACAGAAGATTGGTGTTGCTACAGGACAACGACCCAAAGCATAGAAGTAAATCAACAACAGAATGGCTTAAACAGAAGAAAATACGCCTTCTGGATTGACCCAGTCAGACTCCTCACCTCAACTTGATTGAGATGCTGTGGCCTGACCTCAAGAAAGCGATTCACACCAGACATCCCAAGAATACTGCTGAACTGAAACTGTTCTGTAAAGAGGAATGGTCAAGAATTACTCATAACCGTTGTTCACGTCTGATCTGCAACTACAGGAAACATTTGGTTGAAGTTATTGCTGCCAAAGGAGGTTCAACCGGTTATTAAATCCAAGGATTCACATACTTTTTCCACCTGCACTGTGAATGTTTACAGTTAAAAACAATAAAAACATGGTAAGATTTAATTATTTGTGTGTTATTAGTTTAACCAGCCTGTGATTGTCTATTGTTGTGACTTAGATGAAGATCAGATCACATTTGATGACAATTTGTGCAGAAATCCATTTAATTCCAAAGTGTTCACATACTTTTTTCTTGCAACTGTGTGTGTGTATATATATATATATGTGTATATATATATATATATATATATATATATATATATATATATACACATACATACACACGTGTGTATTTAAGTGGATTATCCAAGAAGTCAAACATGTTTTAATTTCGATGCATCTACAATATATTCAACATATAAAGGAAATTCCAAGGTATATGCTAGGTTTTTGTTGCCTACTATTAAATTATAACTTCTGAGAACTTATATTGCAACGTATAAGCACCCCAAGGTGTATCGTCTGATAGCGGCTACTTTAATCTGTGCACAGGCTGTGCCGTAGTCTATCTTCTCTCTTGCTGACGTAAAAGATGTTCTACCTTCATACCTCAGCGCTGTATACACACATGTACCGCCTCATACCCCCAAGCCGTCATGAAGCGGATTAATTGACAGGTGGTTAAAGTCCTATAATCCTTTAGTTCTGCCCACGTAATGGTTACTTATAGAATGTGTTAACGTTTAAGACATCTCAGGTTTGTCGACCTGCTAATCGTCGATGATGTGTCATTGTATAGGTTACCATGGAGGTTCATAAACCAGTCATAGCAGGAAATGAACAGATATAGGATACAGCCACAACAGCAAAAAGGCACCGATATAAGGCCAATGGAATGAGACAAAATAAGCTCACAAACTCCCCCCGGTGGCCAAACACAGGTTTAGCACTCATCTTTTTTATTTTTACCAGTATCATTCTCATAAGTTTTTATATGTAATCTGTAAGCGGATTGTCAGCTGAAAAAAGGCTATGTGAGAGATTTATTATAAAAAAAAAACTGTGAGATTCCAACCCGATTGCTATTATTTTATAGAAGCCTAAAAAAATTTAAATGAAAGAAGTAATCTGATTGGTTGCTATGGGCAAATGCACCACTCTTCCTCTACACACTTTTGCGACTTTGTTTTTTCCTCCTCTCATTTTAAGAGGCATAACACTTTTATTCTTTCACCTACAGACCCATATGAGGGCTTGTTTTTTTGCGCGAACAATAGTGCATTGTAAAGACAGCTTTGATTTTACCATAAAATGTACAGCAAAACCAAAATTTGGTGGGGGGGTTGGTTTTTACGCAGTGCACTTTATGGTAAAACTGATACATTATCTTTATTCTGTGGGTCAGTGCGATTAAAAATAATACCCAATTTATATAGTTTTTCAATATTGTTTTTTTTTTTTTAATGCAAACCTTTTATTTAACAAAATTGTTATGTATAAAACTGTCCTTTTCTGACCCCTATAACTTTTTTAATTTTTCAGTATACAGGGCTGGGTCTCTTTCTAGGTCAGACCTTGCCCCCTGGTTGAGCAGTTGTTCAGTACTACAATTCCCAGAATGTAATGGTTTCCCTCAGCTTTTCCTCACAGCCCTGTCTGCCTATTCTCCTCCCATTGCCAGTTTCCCACCCAGTGCTGCTGCAGAACATTGCTTTACACCAGGGGTCTCAAACTCAAATTATCCGGGGGCCACTGGAGGTAGCAGCTGGGTGAGGCTGGGCCGCATGCGCCCATTACATATAATGCCCCCATCATACACCAACAACACCCTCCACCAGCAGTAGCACCCCCATCATCCACCAGCAACCCCCCCATTTCCCCTACCCCATAATAGCATGAGCTGACGGATGATGGGGGTGCTACTTCTGGGGGTTCCCCACATTAGGTAGGCAGCAGGTTCCCCACATTAGGTAGTAGCAGGTTCCCCACATTAGGTAGCATTTTCGATTACCCCCCGACTCACACACAGACACCCACACATAGACAGACAGACATAGACAGACACAAACACATGCACACACACACATAGACAGACAGACACCCACATGCACACACACATAGACAGATGCACACACACACAGACAGACACACACATGCGCACACACACACATAGACAGACAAACACACATGCACACACAGACAGACACACACATGCACACACACATAGATACACAGACACCCACACAAGCAGACAGACAGACACCCACACACACACACATAGACAGACAGACAGACACATACACACACATAGACAGACACACATGCACACACACATGGAGACAAGCAGACAGACACCCACACATGCGCACAGACACACCCACACATGCACACACACATAGATAGACACACACAGACAGATGCACGCGCACACACACATAGACAGACAGACACATGCAGACAGACAGACACCCACACATGCACATGCACACACACACACACACACACAGACAGACAGACACACACACATGCACACACAGACCGACAGACAGACACACACACACATAGACAACCTTACCTGTCCTGCACTGCGCTTCTCCTCTCTGGAGTAGTGAAGAAAACTGTGTCTTGAAGCGTTCTGTGTCCCGAATAGCTGAGGAAAGTGCTGAGTGCTGAGACACTGTGATTGGTTGATGGGGGGCATGTGCAGTCTCTGCTCTGCTCAGGACACAGAACTGTTTCAAGACTCAGTTTTCTTCACTACATACCTGGCGCGGGCCACAAACTTTGTTTCTGCGGGCCCAAATGGCCCACAGGCCGGGAGTTTGAGACCCCTGCTTTACACAGAAGACCCTCTCTTGCCACAGCTGCTGCATTCATTCCTTGTCGGCTCCTCTGCCTGTGGCATTGTTCAGCATAAGGCAGCATGCTATAACCATAGGTCGTTGTTCCCTATATGCCTTGCTTAAGATATATATGTTTACGTGTATATGACAGGGAGATGGTGATGTAGCCTGTGATTCTGGTCAGAGGTGATGACATCAGTTAGGGGGCGGGGCTAGAGCTCAGAGACAAGATCCAGCAAAGCCTCCAGAGACAGCAGAGAATGATGCATGTTCTAGAGAGGAGTAAGGTGCTGCTGAGACAGCAACACACCAACATTGAAAGAATTACATAACTTCCTGTCAGGGGTATTTTAAGCCAAAACATGCTAAATCCAGTACAATTTGTGACAAAACTATATTAGTAAGCTATATATTTTGGGGTGAGAGATTTATTTAAAAACAATTTTCTGACACCCAAATACCCCTTTAATCCAATATTCAATTTTCTATATTTGTACCGTATATTGAGTGAAATGGGCTTGACATGGATATCAATGGGGCCACAGTGAACAATCATGATCGACTTTATATAGCAAATGTAGCAGAATGTGACTGGTTTCTACATAACTATTGAACAAAGTAGTGATACAAGAGAGTTCAATTGTCAGGAAAATGCTCCAGCGACTCAGCCCATTAAAGGGGTACTCTGGTGGAAAGCAATTTTTTTTTTAAATCAACTGGTGCCAAAAAGTTAAACAGATTTGTAAATTACTTCTATTTAAAAAAGCTTAATCCTTCCAGTACTTATTAGCTGCTGTATGCTCCACAGGAAGTTGTGTAGTTCTTTTCAGTATTTCAGTGCTCTCTCCTGACACCTCTGTCCATGCCAGGAACTGTCCAGAGCAAATGAGGTTTGCTATGGGGATTTGCTTCTGCTCTGGTCAGTTCCTGACACATGGATGGACAGAGGTGTCAGCAGAGAGCACTGTGGTCAGACTGGAAAGAAATTCAAAAAGAAAAGAACTTCCTCTGGAGCATACAGCAACTGAGAAGTACTGGAAGGATTAACATATTTAAATAGAAGTAATTTACAAATCTGTTTAAGTTTTTGGAACCAGTTAATAAAAAAAAAAATAGTTTTCCATCAAAGTTCGGCTTTATAGGGACTGGTCCAGGATTAGTGAAAGAGTTTGCTTTTTCCCCACAATACCACGTCTATCCATGAATAAAATCATCGTGGAGGGACAGACAATGTATAAAATTCTTATATCTGTGTCCGTGCACTTTCTGAGGTTCAGCTTATACTATTGTTTAGTTTTTCTGCTTGCGGAGCTGCATGTTCAGATTTTAGTTCTCTGCTCCTTCTCTCAGGACACTATAACCAATGGCTCAGCAATCCCTTATAGCAGTGTTCGGCTGTCCAGGCATGCTGGGAGTTGTAGTTTTGCAACAGCTGGAGACACTGTTTGGAAAACTCTACCCTATAGACACTGTGATGCTGTGTGACGTCACAGTGTCTACAGGGGAGCGGTATAAATCTTGTAAATAAGTCGCAGGAATGCTTTATGACTGCAGCCTACTAGTTATCATAGCACCTTGGACATCTCTTCTCCAGTCCAGCTAAGGGCACTGCGCACGGTGCAGGTAGGGGACCCAGCATCCAGAGTGGGCGCGATTTTTTTTTTCTTATGGCAAATCGGGATAGGTACTCCATGTAGGGTGCAAAGGGGGCTAACTATTGAGGGGGCACAAAGGCACCTAGTAAGTACTGTTAGCATGTGGGGCTTTATTACCATGTGGGGCAGTATTGGTGGGAAAAGGTAAGGAGGGTCCAGGTTCTGCAGAGTCACTGGATGTAACTGGGCTGGATGGAGAGTCACTGGATGTAACTGGGCTGAATGGAGAGTCACTGGATATAAGTGAGCTGGATAGAGTCACAGTCATCATGGTCATCTGGGCTGGATGGAGAGTCACTAGATATAACTGGGCTGGATAAAGAGTCACTGGATGTAACTGGGCTGGAAAAAGAGTCACTAGATGTACCTGGGCTGGATATAGAGTCACTGGATGTACCTGGGCTGGATATAGAGTCACTGGATGTACCTGGGCTGGATATAGAGTCACTGGATGTACCTGGGCTGGATATAGAGTCACTGGATGTACCTGGGCTGGATGGAGAGTCACTAGATGTAACTGGGCTGGATAAAGAGTCACTGGATATAACTTGGCTGGATGGAGAGTCACTAGATATAACTGGGCTGGATGGAGTCACTGGATGTAACTGGGCTAGATGGAGTCACTGGATGTAACTGGGCTGGATGGAGAGTCACTGGATATAACTGGGCTGGATAAAGAGTCACTGGATGTAACTGGGCTGGATGGAGTGTCACTAGATATAACTGGACTGGATGGAGAGTCACTGGATGTAACTGGGCTGGATATAGAGTCACTGGATGTACCTGGGCTGGATGGAGAGTCACTGGATATAACTGGGCTGGATAAAGAGTCACTGGATGTAACTGGGCTGGATGGAGAGTCACTAGATATAACTGGGCTGGATGGAGTGCCATTGGATTTAACTGGGCTGGATGGAGAGTCCCTGGATGTAACTGGGCTGGATAAAGAGTCACTGGATGTAACTGGCTCAGATGGAGAGTCACTAGATATAACTGGGCTGGATAAAGAGTCATTGGATGTAACTGGGCTGGATGGAGAGTCACTGGATGTAACTGGGCTGGATAGAGTCAAGGTCATCATGGTCATCTGGGCTGGATGGAGAGTCACTATATATAACTGGGCTGGATAAAGAATCACTGGATGTAACTGGGCTGGATGGAGAGTCACTGGATGTAACTGGGCTGGATATAGAGTCACTGGATGTACCTGGGCTTGATGGAGAGTCACTGGATATAACTGGGCTGGATAAAGAGTCACTGGATGTAACTGGGCTGGATGGAGAGTCACTGGATGTAACTGGGCTGGATGGAGAGTCACTGGATGTAACTGGGCTGGATGGAGAGTCACTGGATGTAACTGGGCTGGATGGAGAGTCACTGGATGTAACTGGGCTGGATGGAGAGTCACTGGATATAACTGGGCTGGATAAAGAGTCACTGGATATAACTGGGCTGGATAAAGAGTCACTGGATGTAACTGGGCTGGATGGAGAGTCACTGGATGTAACTGGGCTGGATGGAGAGTCACTGGATGTAACTGGGCTAGATGGAGTCACTGGATGTAAATGGTCTGGATGGAGAGTCACTGGATATAACTGGGCTGGATAAAGAGTCACTGGATGTAACTGGGCTGGATGGAGAGTCACTAGATATAACTGGGCTGGGCTTAGTTTTTCTGCTTGCGGAGCTGCATGTTCAGATTTTAGTAGGGGTTCTCTACTACTTCTCTCAGGACACTATAACCAATGGCTCAGCAATCCCCTATAGCAGTGTTTGGCTGTCTAGGCATGCTGGGAGTTGTAGTTTTGCAACCGCTGGAGACACACTGTTTGGAAAACTCTACCCTATAGACACTGTGATGCTGTGCTCAGTGTGACGTCACCGTGTCTACAGTGGAGCGGTATAAATCTTGTAAGTAAGTCGCAGGTATGCTTTATGACTGCGGCCTTCTCCAGTCCAGCTAAGGGCACTGCGCACGGCCCAGGTAGGGGACCCAGCGTCCAGAGTGAGAGCGATTCCCTTGGTCCCATTGGACTCTAGTAACGTCCCTGGAGCTGGGCAGGAATACAACATTGCAAAAACAGAGCACATGCAAGGGTTTATAATGTATGTCTATGGAGATAAATGGTTCTGCATAAAAGCTGTACACTTTTTTTTTTATCAGAATTTTGAGATCCCTTCTATACTCCCCCCCCCCCCCCCCCCCCCCCCCCCCACCATGCATTCTACTTGTTCAAATTAAAATCCAGTAATATATTGATGGGTTACCTATTAGAAGAGAGGCAGAATTATGATGGACGCCCTACAAATCACCATGGAAGTTAAGAGGTGAGATCTGCATTCATCTAAGGAGCCTCTCAGAGCAGTGGTTGTGCAGACTGTGAAGTGGATGTCGATCTGGTAATGAGCAGAGATCAGCGGGACGCATTGGGCCCCCGGGCTGTACGCAGGTAATGCAGCTTGATTGCTTTCTAATTGTTGTAACATCTAATGGGTTATTCATTAAGCGGTTTTGCAGTGGTCAGGGGGCCACCATGTGAAATCTATTGACTGGGACTGAGGCATTTAAGTGCTTAAGAGTGAAAAAGGCCAGCTCATGGTTGGAGTACGTCCAGAAGTGGTGAGGCGGGAGCTGCCTCCAAGAATATGGACAATTAGTTTGGCTTTTCTTTACACACTCCGAATATGCAGGACTACGCCAACAGTTCAATACACACTGAGCATTCTGGGATTTTTAAAGCAGTATGGGAATTATTAGTATTACGGGAAAATCCAGCAAATGTGACATTATTCCTAACCTTGGCCACTCTGCAGGCAATAGCTGTTTACTGCATGTCCCATGATGCCTTGCTAAAGCATCATATCGGGAGGTGTGGCCAGAGCACAATAATCTATATATAAAAACTATGTATGTATATGTAACATGTGTGTGTTCAAGCATAACTTTCAAACTGAAGATATTTCAATAAAACTGCACATGTTGCTTATATGTCAACTAAAAATATAGGATAGTTAGTTAACCCTAACCCAACTCTTTATGTGAGGATGGGGGTTCCTTGTCTTAAGTCATATGCAAGTCTATGGGACTTCCGGTACTTCTCCTGATCGCGTTCCTCAAGGGCTGCAGAGATTGCCCGGGACTTTTAAACATCCTGTTGACTGTCCAGCAGGATGGTGCAGACAATAGTTAGTGCGGAGGATGGGATATGAGGAAAAGATATAAGGTCGGGATATGGGGATGGGATATAAGGTCGTGATAGGAGGACGGGATATGAAGACTGGATATGAGGATGAGATATGAGGACGGGATATAAGTTTTAATTCCAGATATGAGGTTGGGATATCAGATCAGAATATGAAGATGGGATATAAGATTGGAATATGAGGACAAGAGCGACATTGTTGCTTTTCCTCTCTTTAAGTAGGAAGACCGGGCAACATCGGGTATTCTAATAGTTATAATTGTATAGATCAATCCAGATGTCACCAGGAGGCTGGAGATGTAATACCCTGCACCTGCGTAGCAACATTAATGTCCCTGACTGTGCAAAGATTATTGGGTGACAAAAACCTTACTTCATCTACAGCCTTGGTCTCCAAACTACTGTGTGGACCTCCAGCTGTTGCAAAACTACAACTGCCAGCATGTCTGGACAGCCAATCAGCGCTGTTAAAAATAGACCTGAAATCTGCATCTATTCTAAAATGCAAACGTAAGTGCTGAAATTTAAAGTCCCATTGATATTGGGCTTTTCTGCTTGAATGAATATTAGGTGGGCGTGCATATTGGGGCAGAGAGGATGAAAAACAAGTATACTGGGTATGCCGGACTCCATTGCGCAAAGCCAACCATTTCCAGAATAGCAATGTCGGCTAAGGCTAGGTTAACTATACGACTTGTGCCCCGAGGCATAGATACGTCAGGTAAATGTCAAAATGACATTCCGACTTATTTGTGCTCAGGCAGGCACAGGCCCCATTCATTATAATGGCCAGAGCATACTCGGATATTGACTATGCTCGGGTCATTTTCCCAATGTATCAAGGTTTTGTCTTGAACTCAAAATTGCTGAAAGAGCTGTTTTTCAGTCCGAGCCAAAACTTGTATTACACTCAGGAGATGACCTGGGACATAGTCACTAGCTGACTACACTCGAGCTATTGAAATAAATGGGGCCTGTGCCTGTCTAAGCATGGACATGTCGGCCTGTCATTTTCCTAACATATTTCTGCCTGGAAGACACAAACTGATGTGAAGGCCTAATACAACGGGCATCTTCGGAACTGGACCACCCGCACTATAACCCTGTGTATGGGGTTTAGTGTGGGTGAACCCGCTGTAAATTTCCATTTAAACGGGTACTCCACCCCTAGACATCTTATCCCCTATCCAAAGGATAGGGGATAAGATGTCTGATCGCAGGGGTCCTGCCGCTGAGGACCCCCGCAATACAGCATGCGGCACCCACCTGTTTCTGCTCCGGAAGCGCTGGAGGGTCTGAGTCCCGACCACCGGAATGGAAGTCTGTGACGTCAGGACTCCATCCCCGTGTGACGTCACGCCCCGTCCCCTCAATGCAAGTCTATGGGAGGGGGCGTGACGGCCGTCACGCCCCCTCCCATAGACTTGCATTGAGGGGATGGGGCGTGACGTCACAGACTTCCGTTCCGGTGGTCGGGACTCAGACCCTCCAGCACTTCCGGAGCAGAAACAGGTGGGTGCCGCATGCTATATTGCAGGGGTCCCCAGCGATCAGACATCTTATCCCCTATCCTTTGAATAGGGGATAAGATGTCTAGGGGTGGAGTACCCCTTTAAGGGAATGAACATAGTGGCCCTCATTTACTATTCTAAACCCGACCTCTTTTGTCGGGTTTTTTTGTCGCATCTTTGTCTGCGCCATGTCGCAGACATCGTGCGCCAGTCTACGACACTATGCGACATTTTTTCCCGACGGACCCGATGTGGATTCTCCCAAACCCGAAAAAGGGGCGTTACCCGACATTTCTGAGCTTTCCCATGTATTTATAAAGGTTTCCAACCCGAATTTGTTGAATTGTGGATTTTTTCCCGACAGCTCAGAGGAGTTGGAAACCAAAACCTACAAAACCCACGTGCGACAAACAGGATGCGACATAATAATAAATACCAGGGGAAAAAAGCAGTCGGGTAAGAAAGCAACATAGACTTACAACCCGATTTTCTTAGTAAATGAGGGCCAGTTTTGTTGCTGATTTTCCCTACTGAGTTCAATAGAGAAGCAAAGAAGCAAAAAGTCTGCAATAAATACTTTGGCCCAGATTTATCAAACTGTAGCAAAAAAACCTGGAGTGATTTGCCCATAACAACCAATCACAGCTCAGCTTTCATTTTTCCAGAGCTCGTTAAGATATGAAAGCTGAGCTGTGATTGGTTGTTATGGGCAAATCACTCCGGTTTATATCCCGCAGTTTGATAAATCTTGGCCTACATCCCAAATGTATCAATCTGCCTGAAATCGACATTGTCTGGTTTTGTCCATTGCAACCAATCACTGCTCAGCTTTCATTTTATTAGTTATCAATCGGTCTGGCTTCAGGGAGAACACCGGCTCCACGTGACGCAGGATACAAATGGAAGGAGATCAAGTAAAATCAATGTAGTTATATTAGAGCTCGTTAAGATGTGAAAGCGGAGCTGTGATTGGTTGTTATGGACAAAACCAGACAATGTCGATTTCAGGCAGATTGATGAATTTGTGCAATTGTT
The DNA here is from genome assembly GCF_029499605.1 of Hyla sarda. NCBI lineage: Eukaryota > Metazoa > Chordata > Amphibia > Anura > Hylidae > Hyla > Hyla sarda. The sequence continues at coordinate 16,777,032 of NC_079198.1, read as the reverse complement.
ATGATTCACCTGCAACAAGAACCCCTGGACCAGATCTACCAACCCTGTCTCATACTTAGTGTGAATTTAAACTAGACAGTCTAAGGGTGCGCCAATGTATTTTTTGTTGTTTTTTTTTTAGAGTAGCTCATGGTGTTTGAGTGGCTTGGCACCTCTTTAGACTTGTCTAACTCTTTATGCCAAGAAGTTGGCATTTACCTGCGGATAGTGTTTGAAACACATTGGGGGAGATTTAACAAAAACCCGTTCAAAGGAAAAGTTGCCCAGTTGCCCATAGCAACCAATCAGATCGCTTCTTTCATTTAGCAGAGGCCTTGTTAAAAATGAAAGCAGCAATCTGATTGGTTGCTATGGGCAACTTTTCCTTTGGACACGTATTGATAAATCTCCCCCACTTACGTTATTAAAGCTGCCCTGTTTTTTTTTTCTTGCAGAAACTGCAGCAATCCCTAGTTTGCGCCCATCTGGTATGTATAAAACCGGTTCATACTCATCTGACAATCCAGCATTGTTGCCCGTCCAGCGTGCAGGTGCCGATCCAAAACATTACATGGTGTTTTTGAGCCATGGCTACCATATAAGATGTGTCAGGAACTGTCCGGAGCAGGAGAAGTTTTCTATGGGGATTTGCGCCTACTCTTGACAGTTCCTGACACGGACAGAAGTGTCAGCAGAGAGCACTGTGGTCGGACAGAAAAGAACTACACAACTTCCTCTGTAGCATGCAGCAGCTGATAAGTCCTGGAAAGATTAAGATTTTTTAAATAGAAGTCATGTACAAATCTGTTTTAACTTTCTGGCACCGATTTGAAAACATTTGTTTTCCACCAGAGTACCCATTTAAGCCTTCCAGTACTTATCAGCTGCTGTATGCTCCAGAGAAAGTTGTGCAGTTCTTTTCTGTCTGACCACAGTGCTCTCTGCTGACACCTCTGGAGCAGAAGAGGTTAACTATGGGGATTTGCTCCTGCTCTGGACAATTCCTGTGATCATACAGAAAAAAAAAACTACACAACTTCCTCTGTAGCATACAGCAGCTGATAAGTACTGGAAGGATTAAGATTTTTAAATAGAAGTAATTTACAAATCTCCTTAACTTTCTGGCACCGATTTGAAAACATTTGTTTTCAACCAGAGTACCACTTTAAGCCTTCCAGTACTTATCAGCTGCTGTATGCTCCAGAGGAAGTTGTGTAGTTCTTTCCAGTCTGACCACAGTGCTCTCTGCTGCCACCTCTGTCCGTATGAAGAATTGTCCAGAGCAGGAGCAAATCCCCATAGTTAACCTCTTCTGCTCCAAACAGTTGACACAGACTGCTAGCCCTCCTGTATACAGAGTGGCTCGGCCTGCGTATAGCTGCACTGTGTAGAATGGTACTAGCGAAGGCGTGTGCTCAGACTATTGATGAACATTACATTTCTGCATTGGATTCTGTTTCTATGGAGATGAGTCTGCACTACATGGGGGGACAAGGCATCTGGACAGCTGTGGTAATGTTTGCTCGCCCGGTACGTATATGTATACGGATGGCTCGCAGACAGGGGTGCGCAACAAAGCTCCTGTCCAAGTGCAATAGAAATGTCCGGAAACAATGCTTTATTGAACAACGCACACCTGTCGCGTGTCCTACTCCGGGCTGAGGAGACGATGCACGTGGGCGAGCGATGATGTGGGCGAGGACATGAATCTGCAATGCTGCCAGAAGATGACTCAGACGTACAAGACCTCTACAGACATAGGGGGCAGCACAGGGCTTTATGCGCACAATGTATATAGCACTTTAAATGGGGGGGGGGGGGGGCACACGTACACTGTACACCAAGTAAATTAATAATGGTCACACTTGGTGCCCACTAAACTAACCGTTAGATCAGGGTTTCCCAACCAGGGTGCCTCCAGCTGTTGCAAAACTACAACTCCCAGCATGCCCGGACAGCCAACGGCTGTCCGGGCATGCTGGGAGTTGTAGTTTTGCAACAGCTGGAGGCACCCTGGTTGGGAAACCCTGCACAAACCTAGGGATTGGGGATGTAATTATGGGACAATCACAACTTTAGACATTCCCTTCCTGTTATACAGTTTCACTGCACCACCTAGGAGCAAGCGCAGCACCCCCACCAGGAGAACCGAGGCATTACATGGAGACCATTAAACTGAATGGGCCATGTGCGTTAAAGGGGTATTCCAGGATAAAAAAAAAAAAAAAAAAAACAGGCCTTTTATTCTTTCAAACAGCGCCCTCCTGATCTCCAGTGTGGGTGGGGTATTGCAACTTGGCTCCATTCACTTCAATGGAGCTGAGCTGCAGAACCACATCCACACTGGAGACAAAGAGGGCGCTGTGTTTGAAAGAAAAGAAAAAAAAAGACCTGTTTTTTTTTTATTATTATTATTCCTGGACTACCCCCTTTAAAGGATACCTTTCATCAAAAAAACTTTTGATATATTATAATGTATGCAGAATAACTTTACAATTGCATGTTATTAAAAAATATGCTTCTTTTTATTTAATTTAACTTTGGTAGAAAGACCTCTAGTGGTCATTTTTTTTCAGTCCTGGCCGCAAGCCCTTTTTTTTATAGATTTCAGACTCATTATGGATTCCTAAATCTCAGACTGCAGCCAGGACACAGACAAGCTCAGCTGGCAGCTCTGAATCTTCTCCTCTCTGTTTACAACTGCATGTGCAGAGAGAAGAAAGATCAGGGCTCAGATAGTAAAATGAATGAGCGCATGCAGTAAGGCAGAGTCAGGAGTATGCCCTGCTGTGCTATGAGCACAGTGCTGGCTCCTGCCTTTCTGATTGACAGGAAGGGAGCAGCGCTGAGCTTGTCTGTGTCCCGGCTGCAGCCAGATTTAGGACTCCAGCATGAGTCCGAAATCTATAAAAAGGGTTTGCGGCCAGGACTGGTAGGGAGACCTCTAGAGGTCATTTTTTTCAAAGTGGAAATTTAATAAAAAGCATATTTTTTTTAATAACATGCAATTGGAAAGTTATTCTGCATACATTAATCTATAATATTTCAAAAGTTTTTTTTGATGAAAGGTCCCCTTTAAGTATGGATGAGCCAGGTTCTCCGAAGCAACAGACACTTTTATACCTCTTCCTAACAGGAGCAGTGTTCATATTTATAGGAGTTGTATAACAATACAAAAACATGGCTGCCTTCTTCCATAAACAGCACTACACATAAATACATAGGTGGCAATGAAGTGACTGGGGCCAAACTGCAATACCACAAACCAACTTGTGAACAGAGGTGGCGCTGTTGTGGGTTGAATCATCTAGGGTTTTTCTAACCCCTTTGACTATGGATAAAAAAAAATAAGGGTGCACAGGGACTCCATCAATGTGCAGGGTGGTTGTTATTCTCTGCACAGAGAGAGGCGTATACATTAAAGCATGGAATGAATCAAACAAGCAGCAGGTAAAGGATGTGCGGATTGCAGGCAGACAGTGGAGTGACTGTAAAGACCAAACCCCAGATCACTAGAGCTGCACAATGTGAACTGAATCTGACCTGTATTGCTTACCTAATACTCCTCTCAAGTGACATCATGTCTTAAAGGGGTACTCCACCCCTAGACATGTTCATGAATGCTACAGCGCCAGCCCAGAGATCCCAGCGGCCGGACCCCCACCCCCAGCGATCAGACATATTATCCCCCTATCCTTTTGATAAGGGGAAAGCATGTCTAGAGGCAAAGTACCCCTTTAAGACACCTGTATACATTAGACTCATGCCCTGGAGCTAATTTTGGCACCACTGGCTGACTAAACTAAGCGTTTACCAACCAGTGTGCCTACAGCCAGTGCAAAACTACAACTCCCAGCATGCTGGGAGTTGTAGTTTTGCAACCTTACATAGCAGTCAGCTATGGATTCTCATTGTACGGATGCACATTGCATTTCATCTCAATAGAGAAAGAATAATAAGACGCTGCCAGACACCTTGAGTGATCGGGCACTGAAGTTGAATTATGGGCCATTCTCTTCCCCATTTTATCATCTGTAAGGAGAGCCATCGTACCGAAATGCCCACCGCCCACCCAATACACATACGTATGTATCTGACTAAATCTGTTCTTCCATTCACTTCATTGATATGCCCATTCCTATAATTCTAGATGAGCTCCCCCTCCCCGCAGTGCATTCTGGGCCATGAACAGACCAGTACAGTATGCCATACTGCTCTACGTCTTCATCATTGTAGTGCACATTGGTCTGTACAGACTGGTACCTGAAGACATGGGGCAGGAAACTCCTGTAGAGTCAGCATCTAAAGACTCACATACACAATACATGGTCTGACCCTTCGATCTACAATATTGCCTCATAGTATACTCCATGTTTTGCCATATTTGGGAACCATAATCATTAAAGGGGTACTCCCGTGGAAAACTTGTACTCCCGTGCTCTCTGCTGTCCATTTTAGGAACTGTCCAGAGCAGGAGAAAATCCCCATAGCAAACACATGCTTCTCTAGACAGTTCCTAAAATGGACAGCAGAGGTCAGCAGAGAGCACTGTGGTCGTGACAGAAGAGAAATCCAAAAAGAAAAGCCTTTCCTCTGTAGTATACAGCCCCTAAAAAGTACTGGAAGGATTAAGTAACTTACAAATCTGTTTAACTTTCTAGCACCTGTTGATTTAAAAAAAATAAGTTTTCCACGGGAGCCCCCTTTAAGGCGTACCTGTGACCTCTCGTGAATTGTAGTTTTGCAACATCTGGAGGGCCACAGTTTGAAGACCGCTGCTGTATTAGATATCCTTGTGAGGCCTAACATGCAGTGTTCACATCTGTGCTGGAGCTTCTGTCACAATTTGTGCCACACTTTAAAAAGGAAAACTGTCAGCTTTCTCCCCCCGCACTAATCAGGTACTGGCTGGTAGTGCGGGGGACACTGATCAGTTTGATCCTTACCGTGCCCGGATCTGCCGCGCCGTTCGGCAATAATCTTCTATTTTCGGTATATGCTAATGAGGTGCTAACTGGCACTCTAACGTCAGTGCCGTCCGCCGCAGCACCGCCCAGCTCATCAATATTCCTCCCCTCCATCTTCTCCCAGTTCTGTAATGAAGAGAGGAGGAATATTGATGAGCTGGGCGGCGCTGTGGCAGGCGGCACTGACGTCAGAGTGCCAGTTAGCACCTCATTAGCATATACCAAAAATAGAAGATTACGACCGAACAGCGCGGCAGATCCAGACACTGTAAGCATGAAACTGATCAGCGTCCCCCGCACTACCAGCCAGTCCCGCTGGTTAGTGCGGGGGGAGAAAGCTGACAGTTTTACTTTAAAGGGGTACTCCGCTGCTCAGCGTTTGGAACAAACTGTTCCGAACGCAGGAGTTGGGAGCTTGTAAAGGCATGCCCCCTCCCATAGACTTGCATTGAGTGGGCGGGGTGTCATGAGGGGGCGGGGCTATGACGTCATGAGCTCCCGGCTCCAGCGTTCGGAACAGTTTGTTCCAAACGCTGAGCAGCGGAGTACCCCTTTAAGGACAAATAGCACAGCATGTAGCATTATGCTTTCCCTATTAAAAAGTAAGACACTTCAATAAATGGGGTCTACTGGCAGCCGCCGGGGGCTATCATGGGACAGAACTGTCGCAGCTTTAATCCAGTTTTTCCAGAACAGAAAAATGTAATAAACAATGCAGATGTTAAGAAAGAAAAGTCAGGTGAATTCCGAACGAATTCCTAGATATAAAGATAAAATAATGTATTTGCCAGTTACGGTGTGTAGGTGGTACAGGTAAAGCAAAGTATTTGTGAAGTTGCCATATCTAGTGGTCACAGTCCAATGCAGAGTAGGAATTGAATACTGTACCAGTTGCTGTGAAGATATCTGGAAAAGCTTAGGGGCTTTAACTGGACCTGGACAACTCTTTCTTGCCAAGAGCTGCAAAGCATATAAGGCTTAAGTGAAGCATGCAGAAACAAAACCAAACAAAACTAGAGAGAGGCTAAGAGCTTGGAACATCCACCAGGAATGGTTAATAACTAGAGGGTTTAATTAAAATCTGAATTAGCGGCATGTCATACAGGATGGACATAAGTAAAGCGGATGTCTGACAGCAACAGCTTGTCCCTGCGGCTTTAACATATTACGAACGGCAGACCCTCTGAAAACCTGGCTTTAACGCCAACTGAGAACTTGCTGCTTTTTACTTCTCATAAGGTTCCAATCTGAATGTTGCCCAAATGAATATTCTCCACCTGCAAAGTCTCAAACTGAATATCTTGTACGCTTATTGTGCTGCCTTCGGGGAAGATTTCCACAGTCTCAATGATGGGAATGGTTTCTACAGTCTCTAGTATAGCTACAGTGCTGGAGAGGTCATTGGAGTGGGACTCGTGGGCTGCAGGTGGGAGGGCTTGCTCACGATGCAGCTTACGATGTTTCCACAAGTTCGAAAAGGAGCGGTAAGCGCGCCCGCATTCCGGGCAGGTGTGGGGACGCTCCCCAGTATGGATACGTTTATGCTCCGACAGTCGAACAGCAATAGTGAAGGCTTTACCGCACACATCACACTTAAAGGGCTTCTCCCCTGTGTGTAAACGCATGTGGTCCTTCAGGTGCGTGGATTGTCGGAAGGCTTTGCCACAGACCGGGCAGGGGTATGGACGCTCACCAGTGTGGATCCTGCGGTGAACTTGTAAGGAAGTTTCAGTACTAAAGGTTTTGTGGCAGTCGAGACACTCCAGCTTTTTGGTGCCCAATTTCTGCCTGCTTTGAGGAGATACTGGTTGTTTGCATCTTCCTGGACAACCATGTCCAGGTTTGGTGCCTTCATGTTGAGTTGCAATATGGGCATTTAGTCGGGCATCAGAATTTACTTTCTTTCCACATATAGGGCACTCCAGCTTCTCTCCGGCTCCACCACCTGCTCGATTGCAACGATGATCTTTTAACCTCTGTGCACTCGGATAATTGGTGCCACAGTCAGCGCACACAGAAGGCACATCACCTTTATGCCCAAGCTGATGTACTTCAAGCAACCTCTTGAGCAAGAAGGAAAGGCCACAGTCTTGACACTTATAAGGATACTCTCCAGTATGATGATATTGATGCATGAGAAGACGGTAGGGTCGGTGGAAATTGATCCCGCACTCTGAGCACTTGTAAGGATATGCCTTACTGTGAACAAAAAGATGCGTCTGAAGTGTTGAGGATTGGCTAAATGCTTTACCGCAGATCTGGCACTTGTGTGGTTTTTCCCCCGTGTGGGTAAGCTTGTGTCGTAGCAGATTGGCTTGGGAGTTGAAGGATTTGCTACACTCTGTGCAAGAGTAAGGTCTCTCTCCGGTGTGCGTCAGAATGTGGTTCCGTAGGTGCGAACGCTTTTTGAAGGGTTTGCCACAAGTCGGACACTTATGTCTCCTTTCAAGCGAATGCACAAAATGCTGATGGCGCAACAACTGAGGAAGTGTAGGGAACTCTTTACCGCAAGAACACACAAAGCCACCTGCCGGACTTGGGACGGTGTAGTTCTTTATTTTATTCTCTTCTGCCGGTGCAGGGTCACGAGGTTTGTTGCTATGTTGACGTCTGTGATACAGGAATTTTGTCATATTAACAAAAGTAAGTCCACATTCACAGGAGTACAGTGGGTCTGTGAGGTGAGTTCTACGGTGATTTAATAGGACAGCCTCACTGGCAAAACCAAGCCCGCAATCCATACAAAGGTAATGGGACTCTCCCTGATGTGATCTAAGGTGTTCGTCCAACTCTGGGGTTGTAGAAAATACTTTACTGCATAATGGACAATTGAAGGGTCCAGTCTGATGAAATAGCTGATGAACTTCTAGTTCACCAGCATCCTTAAAAGTCAATCCACATGGAGAACATGAGAAAGGAGCATCTTTTGCCCCTTGCTCTGCTTCAGGAGGGGGAGCAGGAGGAGAAGCATTGTCGCTCGTCTGTACACAACTCTCAGAGGTGGGAGACTCTTTTTTTTGCTCCTGGTCACCTGATGGCTTGCTTGCAGAGGGTTGAGATATCTCGGGCTGTTGACCACTTTCTTGCCCCTGGAAATGCGTAGCTTGATGATCCAGGAACTCTTCAGGTGTTTGGAAAAGTTGAGCGCATTCTGAACATTTATATAACAAAACTTCCACTGCACATTCTTCCCCTACACCTTCACTTTTCTTGTAAGAATGCTCCAAGTCCACAAGCACCTGTGTATGAGATAATGCTGTAGACGATTGGGCAGGTACATGAAAATGTTGCTGTCCTGCCACAAGATGGACCTCGCCAGGAGCAGACTGGTTGCACATGAGCTGCAGCGTATCCTCCAGTACATGGTCTTCTGTTTGCAGTACAACCTTGGACTGTGCAGCATCATGGCCCTCCATGTGAGTGTACCTGTGGGCCATCCATACATCCTGGCTAGTGAACAATGCCTTGCAGTCTGGGCATTCATAGTGAATCTCGCTGCGGGACGTTCGCTTGGTTTTTGGGCTCTCAGGCTTAGACGTGTTCAGTAATCTGAGATGCAGCTCCTGGTGGGTGAGCAGGTCACCAGGCGTCATCAGCAGCTGCCCACATTCCAGGCACTGATAGTGGTTTTCCTGAGAATCGATCCCAAGAACCTGGTATTGGGTCTCGTCTGAGGCTGCCGTGTGGCTTTGCTGGTGCAGGACAGCGTCCCCCAAGTTGGGAAATTCCTCCCCACATTCTGAGCACACATAGCGGTGCTCTATGTACAGGACTGTCTCTTCAGATTCTGTCATTTCAGCATCTCTGCGCTCCCAATCTCTTTAATGACCTGTCATGAAAAACAGAAGACAATAAGAGAACTGCTGCAGAAACAGAGAAGCTGAGTGCAATATTTCAGAGTTAAATATTACTAAGCCGTCTAAAAGGAACTGTAACATGACATGTCGGCGCCGCTACAGAAATATGCAAATTTATGCAAATCAGGTCAGCCAAATTACTCACTTTGATCTCTACAGTCTCATGCTGAACAGTAAAATCACAATGAATTGAAATTGGCACAAACCGAAAACTAGCAAGTAGAAGCCGCACATAAGCGGGCAGAGAAGGCAGACACACAGGTCTATAGAATAAAGCTTTATGCAGATTAAAATTTCTTGGCTAATCCTGCTAATTTCAGCAGGATTTGTCAACATTTTAATGTGGATGGGAATGGGCTCATAGCTCCTTCAACCTTCCACTGTGGGGGGGAATAAATATGTTATGCACCAAGGGAGATCAGTAGCATCAGATGTCTGGTCATCTCTAAGGCTGGGTTCACACTACGTTTTCTCCCATACGGGAGCGCATACGGCAGGGGGGGGGAGCTAAAAGCTCGCGCTCCCGTATGTCACCGTATGCGCTCCCGTATGTCATTCATTTCAATGAGCCGACCGGAGTGAAACGTTCGGTCCGGTCGGCTCATTTTTGCGCCGTATGCGCTTTTACAACCGGACCTAAAACTGTGGTCAACCACGGTTTTAGGTCCGGTTGTAAAAGCGCATACGGCGCAAAAATGAGCCGACCGGACCGAACGTTTCACTCCGGTCGGCTCATTGAAATGAATGACATACGGGAGCGCATACGGTGACATACGGGAGCGCGAGCTTTTAGCTCCCCCCTGCCGTATGCGCTCCCGTATGGGAGAAAACGTAGTGTGAACCCAGCCTTATCCTGTTAAAATGTATAGAGAGGTTTAGCTGATACAAGCTGCATGTTTATGGAGCGGGGCAGCAGTCAGAAGAGGACAGGGACTGAAGAGTTGACACAGAATACTATCTCGCCAACAAAACTACAACATGGACATGTACATGGATACCAAGGGGTCAGTGACAAAGTGATACTGCCTGCACAAAGCAGAACTTCTACTCACATTAACCTGCAGCGAGGTGTTACAGACTAGTCCTAATCAAATAAACATCGTCCAAACAACACACCTCCGTGTATGATCACTCAGGTCCAACTGCTGGGATCCCAAAGTCTTCTCAACAACAGGATTCAGAGTCTCCTGACTGAAATGAGTGGCGGTCTATCATCCACAGTGCCATAGTTCAGTGTTTGCCAACCGTAATAGCTTGAAAAGGCCTTAAATGTCATTACTGCTGGGGGGGAAATGAGATGTAAGCTCTGAATGTGAATGCTGGTGGGAGGATGTGACACGAGCCCTTAAAGTGATTACTGGTTAGCGGGTTTAGACATGAGCCTTGAATGTGATTACTACTTTCCAGATGGGGGATGTTAGCCCGGAAAGTGATTACTGCTGGGGAAAGTGGGGGGTTGAGATGTGAGCCCTGAATGTGATTACTGTTTGGCAGGATGAGACGTCTTATACCCCCAGCAGTAATCACATTCACGGCTCATGTCTCATCCCCCCTCCCCAGCAGTATACACATTCAGGGCTCATGTCTCATCCCCCTCCCCAGCGGAATACACATTCAGGGCTCAAGTCTCATCCCCCCCTCCCCAGCAGTATACACATTAAGGGCTCATGTCTCATCCCCCTTCCCCAGCGGTAATTACATTCAGGGCTCATGTCTCATCCCCCTCCCCAGCAGAATACACATTCAGGGCTCATGTCTCTTCCCCCTCCCCAGCAGTAATTGCATTCAGGGCTCATGTCTCATCCCCCTCCCCAGCAGTAAGTACATTCAGGGCTCATGTCTCATCCCCCTCCCCAGCGGAATACACATTCAGAGCTCACATCTCTTCCCCCCCCCTAGCAGTAATCACATTCAAGGCTCAAATCACATTCCCCCACTTTACTGCTGAGGGAAATAGAACATGCCTGAATGTGATAATCACATTCTGGAATATTATCTCCTACATCAAGCTGTAATCCTCTCACGTACAGGTTTCTGCTTAAGCAGCAATTAAACAGCACACGCAGAGCTTCCCCGCCCCTTCTGGTGCACATGTATATGTTCAAGCAGTGGTAAGCGAAGCACTTGCTATTCTACCAAGGCTGATTTTACAGATTCCATCCTGGCAGAAAAAGGTCCTGGGTAGTAGGAGGTACTTTTAGCCGACAAGCCTAGCATGTGGCATGCCTGGTGGAGAATGATGTGGCACCCTAGGGGGGCTTTCATGGCACCTGGTTGGAAATAACTGCAACAGACAGTGAATAGAGTAGCAAGGCAAGAGAAGTCGGACCCTGTGGATAAGGGATAAGTGTTTTTGGCAGGTCAATCCCTTTAAATAAGACTAGGCTGTAATACCGGGGACAGCCACAGAAAACAATATAATGGGACACAACACTCACTGGAGCGCAGGAATCCCTTTATTTAGTAGATTAATACGGACTGGATCTTAAAATTTGACTTTCACTGATATGTCAGAGGTTTTGAATGGTGAAGATCGTTTGCAGAAACCCCTATGATAGCTGAAGAGGCGGAAGTGTTGAGGGTTTAAATCAGTGGTCTCCAAATTGTGGATGTCAAAATGATGCAAAACACCAGGAGGTTCACAGTTTGGAGACCACTGCTTTAAAAGTATAAAACTTCTGAGATGCAGAGATCGGCAAGTGACCCACATCTTGTCTTACCTGATAACACTGCACAAACACGTGGGGCTCGGCCTCACAGGGAATCATAGGAAATGCCTGAGAAATGCAATAAAGAGTTCAGTATTAGACTTGTATATGGCATTTACTAGTAACATGAAACATTTTAAATCAGCCCCACAAATCCTGTGCCAGATATAAAGTAATAATTCCATCATAAGAGCCTTCTAGCATCACTCTATGATCAGTGGTGGTCACACCGGACCCCAGTCTATCACACCTAACCCGGGGGGTTATCCTGCACATTGACGCCCCCTGTCCACATGCTTAAAGTGAACAGAAGTCTGCTGTATCACCAAGCATCTTGGAGAAAGGAGGAGGAGACATCAAGGAAGAGAACCTGCCACTTCACTGGAGCTCATAAAGAAGAAGGGATTTTTCAGTACATGCAAATATCTACAAATGAGAGCGGAAGCCATTGTGGGACACAGAACAAAACGTAAAGACATGTATAAAACGGCAATGAGATGTGATGCCATGGTAGGGACAAGAAAAAAAGATGGGGGAGATATGTTGGTATTAGGTTTGAGAAGAGAACCATACATAGGGCCAGGAATGAGCTGGGAGCATGTGAGGACGAGGAATTAGAGGTGAGCCATGCAATAGGCTAGGAGACAGATAGGGAGTCATGTTGTGTACATGGTATAAGATGGAGAGCTAGGGGCCGCGGCAGAGATGGGGGAAAGCCCTGCTAGGGGCCGCGGCAGAGATGGGGGAAAGCCCTGCTAGGGGCCGCGGCAGAGATGGGGGAAAGCCCTGCTAGGGACAAGGATTAAGACGGGAATCGGATTGCGATAGGAAGCCATGGAGGGACAAGACAAAAGATAGGGAACCATTCTGGGGGCCAGGAATGAGATGGAGGGCCATGTTGAGAATAGGAAATAGAGGGCAGCAATGCTGGGGACTAAAAAGCCATGTCGGGGACATGAATAAGATGGGAAACCATTCGGTGGACTACAAATGAGATAATGAGCCAGGCTGGGAACCAGGAATGAGATTGGTAGCCTTACTGGGGACTATAAATCAAATAGTAAGTGATGCTGGGGACCAGGACTATGCTGAAAACCCAGAAATTCAACATATGGAAGACAAACATTTTTCGCTATTGCCTTTAAAGATTATTTGTGAGCTGTACATGCTTGCTGACAACTGAATCAGCATTCTGTATACTTTTCTCATTGAGCGGACCATCCAGTGAAAGACCACTTTCTTGTTCAAATTTTGGTGGTTGGCTCCAAGAGGTTTCACTGTATATACCTGAACATGCTGAATCAGGGTGATAAGTATTGAGTTGCATTTCTCTGTTAGTAGATGCTAGGTTACTGGGGAAAAAATGAATATAAAAGATCTGGGGAAAAAATAAAAATAAAAAAACACTAAAAATTCACCTCCCACTTTGCATCAACCCCTTAAAAGGAGGCACTCTGGTGGAAAACTATTTTTTTTAAATCAACTGGTGCCAGAAAGTTAAACAGATTTATAAATTACTTCTATTAAAAAAAAAAAAAAATCTTAATCCTTACAGTACTTAGCTGCTGTATGCTCCAGAGGAAGTTGTGCAGTTTTTTTTTTCCAGTCTGACCACAGTGCTCTTTGCTGACACCTCTGTCCATGTCAGGAATTGTCCAGAGTAGGAGCAAATCCCCATAGAAAACCTATCCTGCTCCGGACATGGACAGAGGCATCAGTCAGAGAGCACTGTGGTCAGACTAGAAAGAACTACACAACTTCCTCTGGAGCATATAGCAGCTGATAAGTACTGGGAGGATTAAGATTTTTTTTAAATAGAAGTCATTTACAAATCTGACCTTCCAGGATAGTGTAAATAGTATATGTATATTATAGATACTGTATAATAATATATAAAATAGATTACTGGGTCGTGCTTCAATAATAATCTGATTGTTTTATTAAAATATAATATAAAATGCAATACGTTACTCCTCACAGGGCCCGTGTGAGAAGAACACATAAAATGTAGGCAATATTACAATATAAATAGATCAATCACTGGTGTATATATATCTTAGTATATGCATACAGTACCTATATTCTACGTAGCTGAATTCCACAATATGGTGCTGTTAAAGATAACGATTATGGCCCTCATTTACTAACTGAGGACCGACGTTTTTTCTCGGTTATTGCGCCCAAAATTTGGTCGCATCCCGCGTGCGACCAAATCTGCTCCCAAAATTTAGGCGCACAACCTACATTTTCAAAAACACGGAGAGTTTAATTTAACCTACAAAATGGGTGTGGTTTACTCAAAAATGGGCGTTAACCCGACAAAATGGAAAAATCACTCGGAGTAATTGTGAAATCACTGAAAAAAGTGTGAAAAACCAACAGCCCAGGGGTCGAGTGAAAATGGAAAAATGGAGTGTTTTTGAGGAAGGGACAGCTGACCATTGTGGTTCATGATTAAATTACTTGTTTTATACTTTAAAAGCATTTTTAATCCCTCAATGCTTTTATGATTAAATTATGTAAATATATATATTATACAAAAAAAAAAAAAAAAAAAGAGTTTTGCAGCAGCACACATTGGTCAAAAAATTGAGGCTCTTAGCGCACTCTTTGATCAAAACGTGTCCCCCATCCACCACGGGGAGGTGGCCTCATTTAGGATGGGACCCTAGCACAAATTCTGAGCCTAACGCTCAACTATCCACTCACCTCTGCTGGGCATATAGCCTCTGACTGGGTGACATGCTGGATCCATTTAAAACTCCACCTGTGAAAACGGGGGAGGGGTGCACAGCTAAAGAGGGTGCCATTTCCCCCTGAATTGTACATACAGTCAGAGGCTATATGCCCAGCAGAGGGGAGTGGATAGTTGAGCGTTAGGCTCAGAATTTGTGCTAGGGTCCCATCCTAAATGAGGCCACCTCCCCGTGGTGGATGGGGGACACGTGTTGATCAAAGAGTGCGCTAAGAGCCTCAATTTTTTGACCAATGTGTGCTGCTGCAATCCTTTTTTTGTATACTCTGTATCTGCCATGGCAGTGTGCACCCGTGTATTAGGCTGTTGTGCCGGCTATCTTTCTTTTTTCATATATATTTATATATATATATATTTTTTTTATATATATTTTTTTTAAACTTTTGGGTTGTTAACCCATTAACAATCATGAATGTAAAGTTACATCCTTGTGCAGAGTAACTTTATTTATTTGGTTTAATTTTTATTTTTCCAGTGCGACAATTTTTATTCCCTTGCGACAGAATTTGATATCATGCGACACAAAAAAAACCGACACATGCGACAGATTAGTAAATCACATGGAAAAAAAAAAAGAGGAGTACACTGAAAAAAAACAAAAACCTAACTGACACTGGGCCTATGTGTCCTTTTGGACAAAGCAGTTTGTATCAAATTGTATACTATGTTACCGGTCTCCTGTATGTAATAGTTGTAGCAGCTCGGGCAGCTCACGCTGGAGGCAGGTAAAGTTGTTCCCGTGCCTGGGTGGATTATGGCACAAAAAAAGCTCCAGGCGGCGGTGGTGGTCGTCACAAGCTGGAGGCACTGGCAAGCGCTGATGGTTTCAGAAGGCCGGGAGACCATTGGCGCTGGCAGGCGCTTAGGATGTTATTTTCCTCACGGCTGGACTTAGGTGCTGGTAAGATATTACTAGAGACCGCAAGCGGAGTGCATGGAGCTTGCCTCGTGTTATCGCACTGATATCTGCCATTAACCCCTCAGATGCCATGATCAATGCAGATCAAGGCATCTGCAGCAATTCGTAGCTTTAAATGGCTGATCGGATCGCCCGCAGGGATTCAATCATCCAGGATAGCGGACGGAGGTCTTTTTCTGGGGTCTTTTTCTCTGGTCTGACATCGAGCAGACCAGAGAAGAAGATTGGAATAATACTTATAAGTGTTATCCATAGCACTGAACAGTATTAGCAATCTAGTGATTGCTATAAATAGTCCCCTATGGGGCATAAAGTGTGTATAATGAATGTCAAAAAAATAAAAAAATAAAAATAGGGGAAAAGCCCCACCCCCAATAAAAACTGCCCCTTTTCCCTATTTTACTCATAAAAGTGTGAAATAAAATACATACACATTTGGTATAGGCTTGCGTGTAAATGTCCGAACTACCAAATTATAATGCTAACGATCCTCTACGGTGAACGGCGTAAACGCTAAAGAAAAAGTCCAAAATTGCTGCTTCTTGGCCACATCACGTCCCAGAAAAATTAAATAAAAAGTGATCAAAAGTCATAGACGCAAGTAGGGCTGTGGAGTGGGTAGATAAATGTTCCGACTCACCGACTCCTCTGTATTAATAAGTGAGTGTACTTTATACATTCCTTGAAGGAAAGAACGGCAACATACATGTCATTACCACAGGACTACTGGCTGGGAAGCCAACAGTCTACTGTACTGAACAGTTTGTGTGCTGATCTGCTGCTGAAGATTTATTATAAAACATGATTTCCCTAGTAGAATCTAGGGATCGACCGATATCAGTTTTTTAGGGCCGATACCGATAATCGGTGGAGGTTAGGGCCGATAGCCGATAACTTATACTGGAATATTGGTATAAGTTATCGGCTATTTATCACCCCGCGACACCGCTGCAGATCATTGATTTAAAGCGGGAGCTTTAAATCAATGCAATGCAGTGGCTTTTGCAGTGCCATAGGCCACCCTGAGACTTATCACCGCCACACGACCGCCCCCCCCCCCCCCATCCCCCCGCCGCACCAGGACCGCCCCCCCCGACCCGCCGCACCGGGACCGCCCCCGCTGCACCGGGACCGCCCCTCCCCCCCCGGCCCCATTGCCTCCCCCATCCTCGGTTGTATAATTACCTGTTCCCAGGTTCCAGTCTACATCTGGCTCCGGTGGCGTCCTCCTGAGCTGTCACTGTGTGCACTGACGGTGACGTCACGTCACGCACGTCATGTCACTAGTCATTGCGCACAGCGTAACGCAGGACGCAGCAGGAGCAAGAAGTAGCGTGGGCCCCGGGAACAGGTAATTATAAAACCGGGGATGGGGGAGGCAATGGGGCCGGGGCGGTGCGGTGGGGGGTGCGGGGCATTATCGGCAAGGCAATTGCCGATACAGATAATGCCCAAAATCGTGATTATCGCCCGATAATATCGGCCATACCGATAATCGGTCGATCCCTAGTAGAATCCCATAGTCATGTTTAAAGTTTAAGCTAACAATCAGAGTTTACAAGTTTTTATAGCCTTAGCTGAATGGCAGCAGTTTTTCCAATGGTTTACAGCTTCAGTATTGACCCTCCATTCCCTTCACTTATACAAGTGTCTCTAGTCCTGCAAAAAAACATATTTCCTTAACCCCTTATCAGTGAGAGGCTAGGTTACCCATGGGTTCCCTGTAACACCAGAACACAGCACTATGGAAAGTATAAGTACTGCCGCTCCTAATTGTGCGTCGCGTGCCATATAGTAAAGCACATGAAAAGCTTCTTCACAGTCACTTAACGTGTTCGTTTTGCGGTTACGTCAGGCACTGCATGCATTGGTCTTTATTCTTACAGGAGAGAAGTCATTAATTATAACTTTTTGTGAATTGGGACATTTAAACTTGCTTTTTTTTTTATTCCAATCTAAATTTACTCCGATTCCAGGTACCCAAAATTTTGTCTGACTGCTCGACTCAGACTCAACAGCACTGGACGCAAGTGGTACCAATAAAAACTATAGATCACGGCGCTCACCACTAGCCCACCAGGGAGTATTCACATGTCCCTTTAGATGCCACTGTCAGCTTTGACTGTGGCTATCTAAAGGGTTAATAGCCAGCCACGGCGATCGCCGCATGCTGGCTATTAGCGGTGGCCCCCGGATACTGAAATCAGCTGAGGGCTGCAGAGTACGGAGCGGGCACCAGTCGGGAGCCGCTCCATACAGACTGCTGAGCGCCGCCGCGCTTGTCAGGTCAGGCACTGCTTGCCCCAAGCCGGGCTGAGGGACGGAAAAATTCACCTGCCCGGCACCCGTAACTGCATGTCCCGGGCGTCGGGCAATCGGAATTTCCCATTCCAGGGTACTCCCCTTGAAAAAAATTTTTTCTTTTAAATCAACTGGTGCCAGAAAGTTAAACAGATTGTTAAATAGAAGTAATTTACCAATCTTAATCCTTCCAGTACTTAGTTGCTGTATACTACAGATGAAGTTCTTTTCTTTTTGAATAAAATTTTCCGTCTGACCACAGTGCCCTCTGCTGACGCCTCTGTCCCAGTCAGGAGAGGTTTGCTATGGGGATTTGCTCCTACTCTGGACAGTTCCTAAAAATGGACAGAGGGGTCATCAGAGAGCACTGTTGTCAGACAGAAAGGAAATTCAAAAGCAACAGAACTTCCTGTGGAACATACAGCAGCTGATAAGTACTGGAAGGATTAAGGTTTTGATATAAAAAGTAATTGACAAAATCTGTATAACTTTCTAGCACCAGTTGATTTTAAAATAATTGTTTTCCAGCAGAGTACCCCTTTAAGGCCCAAATGGGCTGTGTCCTTAAGGGGGTTAAGGTGCAGCATGGATCAATTTCATGCCCCACAATTTTTTTATTTATTTTTTATCGTACATTTGGTGGTAAATTGAGTGATGTCATTACAAAGCACAGTTCATGGCGGAAAAAAAAAAGGAAGCCCTTATACGGTTCGAAAATTGAAAACGTTCTGGCGATTAGAAGGCGAGGGGGGGAAAAAGAAGCGAAAACGCAAACATTTAAATTTGCTCAAAATGGACCTAAATGGGTTAAAACAGTGGTCTCTAATTGTGGCCCTCCAGATGTTGCAAAACTTCAACTCCCAGCATGCCCGGACAGCCAACGGCTGTCCGGGCATGCTGGGAGTTGAAGTTTTGCAACATCTGGAGGGCCACACTTTGAGACCACTGGGTTAAAAGAAACAATACCACAGACTTTAAGGGTGTCAAGGTGTCCAGGACATGCTGCTACCTGTAGTTCACCTACATATAGTTCAGATACTTGGACGTTTTCCGTTCATTTCCTGACACTTTCAGTTAAGCCCCTCCCCCACCAGCATGCACACTGTCATGTCACCGTACACATGGGTAATTAGTGGCACTGTCCCTTTAAATTATTAACACTGATTTTCACGGGAGCTCAGCGGTGACAATACACCAAGACCAGAGCGCCGTTTCGGCAGGACACAGCCCGGTATTCGGACACCACTTTCCCCCCCCTGCCCAGCGGCCTCCATCCTCCCCCACCTCTTACCTATAAACCGTCAGCCCTCAGCGCGCCGCTCTCAGCACCCACTAACAAAACAGCAGCGCATTGGCTACCAGGAGTATACTGCCGACCAATCAGTACGCAGATTATTTGACCCCCGTCATAAAGAGGAGGGGGGGGGGGGGGGAGAAGAAGTGACGCCGGGGACGTGTTATGTGGTCGCCATCTTAGTTATGGGCAAAAACGAAACTAAAACTTCTTTCTACACTTGTTTTACCTCTTGGTGTTTCTTGTGTGACGAGTTTAAGAATCTTTTATTACAGCAACGGTACTTGATAAATTAGGGCAAAGAAATGTGTTTAAATATATATATATATCAGGGGCGGACACAGACAACAGAGGGCCCCTGTGCAAAGAATGTGCCTGGGCCCCCCCCCCCCCCCCCCAAAAAAAAAGTAATATGCCATAAAATTGCACTGCAACTCACATTAATTTGCATTAGATAGGCAGCAGTTCCCCCACATTAGGTAGCATAGATTCCCCACATTAGGTAGCATAGTTTCCCCACATTATGTAGCATATATTCCCCACATTAGGTAGCATTGCATAGTTTCCCCACATTAGGTAACGTAGCATAATTTCCCCACATTAGGTAGCGTAGCATATATTCCCCACATTAGGTAGCGCAGCATATATTCCCCACATTAGGTAGCGTAGCATAGATTCCCTACATTAGGTAGCATAGCCCCACATTAGGTAGCGTAGCATAGCATATATTCCCCACATTAGGTAGCATGGCATAGATTCCCCACATTAGGTAGCGTAGCATATATTCCCCACATTAGGTAGTGTAGCAAAGATTCCCCACATTAGGTAGCATAGCATATATTCCCCACATTAGGTAGCATAGATTCCCCACATTAGATAGCATAGCATATATTCCCCACATTAGGTAGCATAGATTCCCCACATTAGGTAGCATAGCATATATTCCCCACATTAGGTAGCATAGATTCCCCACATAAGGTAGCGTAGCATAACCCCAACAAACAAACACACACACACTCTCACTCACCCACACACTCTTACCTGGCCTGCACTACTTACATTTGCCCATGGGGACTTCCTGGCAGAGGTGCGTGCTATAAGTGACATCATCGCACGCTCTGCGCTGGACGTCAGCGTCCAGGTGCTTGCGATGACGTCACTCACTGCACGCACCTCAGCCAGGAAGTCCCCATGGGCAGATGTAAGTAGCAGTTTAGTGACTGGGCAAGACTGGTTTCCCTGTCATATGTGCACTGGCAGGGCTGCCATCAGAAATTTCGGGGCCCCTTACACAACTCAAGGCCTGAGACCCCCACCGATCACCTCGGTTGAAGTGGTTCTCCAGCTGTTGGAAAGCTAAAACTCCCATCATGTCTGGAGAGCCTCAGGCAATGGGAGTTGTAGTTTTGTAACAGCTGAAGAGACACAGATTGGAAACAGTTTTACCCATCATCACTGCAGAACTTACAAGTGACTACAGCTCTGATGGGACAATCATAAGAACACACAATGATGTCAGTGACCTGAGTGACGTCTTCTTTTCTTCTTCATCTCGTCCAAAGACCAGGTCTTCCCCCAGCTCCATCTTCTCTGCAGAGTCTGACATCCAGACATCATTGGCTCCTCACTGTCAGCAGATCCTCATCCTCTGCATGAAGACAGTAATCATTATAACCTTGCCAGAAAGTGTAACCTAAATAAAATACTGCCCCACACTGTACCCTGAATATAATACTGCTATACACTGTACCCACTAAATATAATACTGCCACACACTGTACCCTGAATATAATCCTGCCACACACTGTACCCTGAATATAATACTGCCACACACTGTACCATGAATAGCATACTGCCATACACTGTACCCACTAAATATAATACTGCTATTCACTGTACCCACTAAATATAATACTGCCCCACACAGTACCCTAAATAAAATACTGTCACACACTGTACCCTAAATAAAATACTGCCCCACACTGTACCCTAAATATAATATTGCCAGACACTGTACCCTGAATACAATACTGCTGTACACTGTACCCACTAAATATAATACTGCTATACACTGTATCCACTAAATATAATCCTGCTACACACTGTAACCTGAATATAATACTGCCACACACTGTACTCCAAATATAATACTGCCACACATTGTACCCACTAAATATAATACTGCCACACACTGTACCCTGAATATAATACTGCTATACACTGTACCCTGAATATAATAATACTATACACTGTACCCTGAATATAATACTGCTACACACTGTGCCCACTAAATATAATCCTGCCACACACCGTACCCTGAATATAATAATGCTATACACTGTAACCTGAGTATAATACTGCTATACACTGTACCCACTAAATATAATCCTGCCACACACTGTACCCTGAATATAATACTGCTATACACTGTACCCACTAAATATAATCCTGCCACACACTATACCCACTAAATATAATACCTCTTATCCTCTGTGTCCTCATCACCCCCATAACCCCTGCCAAACCTCTCCTCAACACTACTATAACCACCCCCGCACCTCTCCTCATCACTACTATAACCCCCCCGCACCTCTCCTCATCACTACTATAACCCCCCCCGCACCTCTCCTCATCACTACTATAACCCCCGCACCTCTCCTCATCACTACTATAACCCCCGCACCTCTCCTCATCACTATTATAATGCCCCCTGCATCTCTCACCACCCCCATAACACCCCCCTGCACCTCTCTTCACCCCCATAACACCCTCCTGCACCTCTTATCACCCCCATAACCCCCCTGCACCTCTCATCACCCCATAACACCCCCCCTCTCATCACCCCCATAACACCCCCTGCATCTCTCATCACCCCCATAACCCCCCCTGCATCTCTCATCACCCCCATAACCCCCCTGCACCTCTCATCACCCCCATAACCTCCCCATGCACCTTTCATCCCCCCATAACACCCCCTGCACCTCTCACCCCCCCCCCATAACACCCCCCTGCACCTCTCATTACCCCCATAACACCCCCCTGCACCTCTCATCACCCCCATAACCTCCCCATGCACCTTTCATCCCCCCATAACACCCCCCATCCCCCCATAACACCCCCTGCACCTCTCATTACCCCCATAACCCCCCCCCCCCTCTCATCACCCCTATAACACCCCAAGCAAAAGTTCCCCTGCACCTCTCATCACCATTGTAGTCTGCAAACAACATAGCCCCCATCCAACCCCCCCCCCCCCCCCCCCGTTCACTTACCCTGCCGGGGTTCGGTGCAGCTGCTGCTCCTGTCACAGTGTTCCACTGCACGGGGGGGATCCGTCGGGAGGCTGCTGGACTGGAGATCGCGCCGGGACAGGTCAGGTGACTGGAGTAGACGTGCGTGCCTGCGCGGGGCACGTCGACTCCCATCAGCCCCTGGCCTGTCCGGCCCTGCCGTACTTCTTAAGGGGCCCGCGCCCTAGAAAGGGCGGGCCTCATAGTCCTGCGGGCCCCCCAGACTATGAGGCCCGGTCATAGTTCCGACGGGTACCCAGCCAGGAGTCAGTGAGTGACAGTCGCAGTCACTCACTGACTAGCCGGGGGAAAAAAAGTACAGGGACGTCCGGGCCTCCCTGAAGCTCCGGGCCCCATACAAGTGTATGGGTTTACCCCCTGATGGCGGCCCTGTCCACTGGGTCCGATGGTAGGACCGGCCCAGCGTGTGAGGGCGGGCCGGGCCCCCCTCCCACGCTGGGCCCCTGTGCAGCTGAACCGGCTGCACAGGCGATATGTCCGCCCCTGATATATATATATATATATCTATCCGTACACTGAGGACAAGCAGGGCCCAGTACACTGAGGAGAAGCAAGGCTCTGTACACTGAGGACAAGCAGGGCTCTGTACACTGAAGACAAGCAAGGCTCTGTACAGTGAGGACAAGCGGGGCTCTGTACAGTGAGGATGAGCAGGGCTCTGTACACTGAGGATGAGCAGGGCTCTGTACACTGAGGACAACCGGGGCTCTGTACAGTGACTCTGTACAATGAGGATGAGCAGGGCTCTGTACAGTGAGGACGAGCGGGGCTCTGTACAGTGAGGACAAGCGGGGCTCTGTACAGTGACTCTGTACAATGAGGATGAGCAGGGCTCTGTACAGTGAGGACGAGCGGGGCTCTGTACAGTGAGGACGAGCAGGGCTCTGTACACTGAGGACGAGCCGGGCTCTGTACACTGAGGACAAATAGGGCTCTGTACACTGAGAACAAGCAGGGCTCTGTACACTGAGGACAAGCAGGGCTCTGTACACTGAGGACAAGCAGGGCTCTGTACACTGAGGACAAGCAGGACTCTGTACACTGAGGACAAGCGGGGCTCTGTACACTGAGGACAAGCAGGGCTCTGTGCCCTGAGGCTCTGAACACTGAGGATCTGTGACATGCTCTGGGTTCAAAGATGAGTTTGATTGACAAGCCAGGAGCCTGCACAGAGCCCTGCTTGTCCTACCCTCACTTCCTATATTTGGCCTCTTCATAGAGACACACAGCCAATAGCTGTAGGGACACAAAATATTCATATTTTTTAACCAATGTATATTACAAATATACATATAATAGTATTATCTACATTATATAAAAAGATTTTGTTGATGACAGGTTCACTTTAATTATTTTTTGTCTGGTATATGAAGTGACCAAATATCAGCAATTATTTAATTTTGTTTACGTTTATTTTAATAATTTGGCCATAATGCAGCAATACAGCACATGATTATATTTATTTTTGTCTGCATTATTTAATTGAAAAATATAAAAAGGTGGTGATTCAAACTTTTATTAGGAAAGGGGCCTATTTACATGTATTAAATTTTTTTTTTTTTTGTCGCAACAGGAGACTATTACATGCAATCTTTTGATTGCATACAATAAACAATGCTGTCCATTAGGCATAATATTGATCAGTGTTATCAGTGCTTCATTTATAAAGGTTGTAATGTCCTCCTGTATTCCTGGAGCGCCAATTGGATGGCACATTGGAAGGTAAGTGACCTTTGGCCCCCATCCAAGCTGATCAGGAACCCCATGATTACCCCGCAGAGGTTCCGATCAGCCCCCCCCCCCCCCCCCCCCCAAACCCACTAGCTCCAATAATTTCACATTTTACATTCTAAGATCAACTTTGATTGCGGGATAGAAAGGGTTAATGCTGGCGGCATCGGCACCATCATTAATAGTGAGTCTTGAATGCTGATTTCTCACCGTTATTTCTTACCATCTACGAAGCGATTACAGCTTCATAGAACATTAGAAAAGCAGAGCATAAATATATGTCCTGGGATAATAACGTATTCCCACCCATGACATCATTTTCTATTATTTTATTTACATTTTTTATTATTATTTTTTATTTATTATTGGATTGCATTTACTGTGCAATGCTATTGCATAGCATTGCTCAATGTAAATGGTGATCTGCTACTACAGTCTGCCTCAGCAGATTCTACGAGCAGGTCACCAATCACACTGAGCAATGCTATGCAATAGCTTAACATTACTCAGCAGATCGCCATTAGACCTGAACAGGCTATACAAGGAGGACTCACGCTACCAGGGAAAACGATTGGACCCCCGCAGTCATGTTATGGGGATGCTGTCCAGCAGGGAAAAAAAACATTGTTTCCTTTTTATAGAAATCATGGCATTTAAAAAAAAGATTTCTAGGGGTCCCCATACCATCCAGAACATAATCCTGTCCAGCTACAGCATCATCTTTGTCCCAGCTGAAGCACAGGGACAAAATTCTCTGAGCTCACTCCTGTCCTATCAGATTCCTGTGTGATCACGGAGAAGAGGGGGTTACAGAGCAGCACAGCAGACTCAGGGGAGAAGATGAGTCATGCAGAGTGAGGACACGCCCCCTCCAGAGCACAGTTTGACAAACCAAGTGAGCAACAGAAAGAAGATATTTGTGAGAGAAATATAGGTGCTAGACACAAACATTATTGGGGAGATTTATCAAAACCATCCTCTGCACAGGTTTTGATAAATCTCCCCATATATGTATATGATCAGGATTAGGGACTAAGTAACATATAACTTTTCCCTTTTTTTGTTTTGTTTGTGCGATATGACTCTTTAATAATGGACATCACTGTGAATCCAGTTCCTTGTAGATAGGAACTGATGCCTCCAAACACAAACTAATCCCACATCAACATCCTGAACCCTGAGAGTATAATATGGCAGGAGAGATGTGAGGATACGATTGGCTGTTGTCAGCGAAACAATTCACACACAATTTACACATAACACATTAAAGGGGATCTCCTGCAAAAAATAACTTATCCCCTACCACTGACCCCCCCCCCCCCCATGGAGGGCACACGCTCCATTCATTCCTATGAGAGCGCCAAAAATTTACAAAAATGACAACAATTTTTTTACAATTCCAAGGTTTTTATAATCTTGTAACAACGGGCCGTGTGCAAACCTGTACGTCATGAATCACTGTCCTTGTGATTGGTTTCTTCCATCTGCAGGTGTTTCTCATCCATCACGTGGCCTTATCATCCAGGGGTGTAGTCCCTGTCCGGGCGCCATCTTGAGACATTCTTTCAAACTCGATGGGAGGAGGGAGTGGGTTAGTGAGTGAAGAGGAGGGGGGGGGGGGGGGGGTGAGTGGCCTTTTTAGCAAGCATATTCTGAAAAAGACATTTTAGCTCATCCACCACACTTATTTGACAGAGTACTCCTTTAAAGGGGTACTCCCACCCTAGACATCTTATCCCGTAGCCAAAGGATAGGGTATAAGATGTCTGATCGCGGGGGTCCCGCCGCTGGGGACCCCTGCATTATTGCATGCGGCACCCACCTGTTTTTTTCACTGGAACCTCTGGAGGGTCTGAGTAGCGACTCTGGGAACGGAAGTCTGTGACGTCAGGACTCCGCCCCCGTGTGACGTCACGCCCGTCCCCTCAATGCAAGTCTATGGGAGGGGGCGTCACGCCCCCTCCCATAGACTTGCATTGAGGGGACGGTTTCTCAGGTGGGAATACCCCTTTAAAGTCTCTTGGGTGATAAACAATATGAAGACTATAAAGTATGGGACACATTTGTACTTTACCAGCAGATTTGGTGACTGAATTCGGGTGTTTCTAAGCAGAAACATAATTTCTCTTCTCTTTCTTCCTCTTCTTCTTTCTCCCAGTTTCTTTTTCTTCCTACCTTAGCATCACTAATATCGGATAGAAGCTTGTGTTTATTTTCTTTGGAGCTTCTCCTGCAGGATTGTTGGGAATCCACAATGCTCTTCCAGATCCATCAAACTAAGGATAATAATGATGTGTGATGGACCCCCCATTGACATATAATGGGGTGTGAGGGCTCCATGGTGGTGTCCATTATTTTGGGTCAGAGCGGTGTGTATAAGGCCTTACTCTGTTCCACCTACATTTTTTACTAACTGAGGACTGCAGGATCAGCCTACATCCAGTGTTTGTAGTCGGTAGCTATGGACAGACATAAATCCGCATAGGTTCTATATGCAGAACATGGTAGGAAATCCTCCATCAAGACTAGCTTTTTTTAATTTCCAATATATTAGTTGCAAAAACTCTATGTGATGTCCCAGTACAGGTACACAGTCCTGTACTACCTTTAGGCCCTGTCAGGTTGAGTCCCTCAGTGACCTGGGGGCTCTCCTGCAGGGTCTCCCCTTGTTCTCATGTTGGTTTAATAAATGTGTGTATGTTCCTTTAATGCATAGACGGGATCCCTATGTCTAGATAGTCTCAAGGACCTGTGGGAGGTCTAAAGGACCTGTATGTAAGTTGGTCACATGTTATGTTAAGTCACATGATCTGTTGACACATGTACTCCCAGAGAGCACCAGCTTTAACCTATGACCCACAGCTTGACCAATGGGCTATAGTCCAGCCCCCCCACTATATAAAGGGGTGGCCATTTGCAATTCTCTCTCTTAGACCCTACCATCTGAGCACAAGTCTTTGCTGAAGCAGCTACCAGAGATCTCAGGACAAGTGATCAGCATCTGGAAGGCCCAAAAGCTAGTTTCCAGTAAGTGTACAAATCTATGTCAGCTGTCACTGAATCTAGTCAAGTCCTGCACATAGTCAAGTCTAATTACAAGTCAAGTTAATTACAAGTATTGGTCCAGCAAGCTGTGAGGTCCTCTGGGTCCTGGCCACCTCTCTGGGAATTCTGGCCTTAGCTGTGAAGATAATTCCATCTGTCTTCTACTCAGTAAAGCCTCCGTTTGAACATAACTGGTTGTGGACTCTTTATTCACTACTTAGCCCGTGGGATAGTGGAGAATTCGGGCGTGTGGTGTTCCGGAACCCAAAAACCACGCTGGCGTCACGAACACATAGGGGTTAATATCATCCGACCCCTGGGTTAAGAACATCAGATCCCACCACTCACACCGCAACACCCGTGGTCCCGCCATTCACCCGGTGGGTCACCACATCTACATATCCTTACCATCTTTCACTCCCTCCTACCCCCTGACAATACTTGATGGCTGCCATTTGTGGAAGTAAATTGCATTTCTGAGGAAACCTTACCATAAATAACCATGGTGACAATAATGAATATAAATATGCCTGAACTCCGATAAGAAGTATTGAGCGTTTACTATGTTACATTTCATTTAATGTGCACAGCAGCTATCCTACAATATTTATTCTCTGAGCTGTTTAGCTGCAGGCCATAAACACTGCAATAATTGATGCAATTGATATTCTTATAGTTGCCAGCTGTCCCAGTTTTCAAAGATTTGTCGTTAAACGTTTGTTTCTGGCGAAGCTCGTGTTATGTTTAGTAATGGCCAACTATGCACTTGTTAATATTCAGCTGATAGATGCCGCTCTCTGTATTTTATGCATCTGATCACTTTTTAATCTCTTTGCTGCATAAAGTTATATCAGACTTGGCCATTAGAGATAGTCAATGGAGTCCGATTCATCAATTAGTTATTACGGTAGATTAGATGAACTGTAGTCACTTTCAGCCAACTTTTCTACTCTCTCTAATCTCCCTATTAGTATTTCAAGTTGAATATGGGGATCAAACATCGACTTCCTTTGGTAGCTGTTTGCATACTCTTTTCCGATGGAGCATTGCCTGTTAGACACAGTTTTATCTCCTCAATGAGAAGCAGTGTTGACGAGAGCTGCATCTTATCCAACCAACAAGCACTGTGCTTTGTACTGAGGGGTAGGGCAATCACTTTGAAACAGCTGTCTGGCTTAATAGGGGTTAATATTCTAGCAGAGTGCTCACGTGGGCATAGGCTCTTACGCCATTAGGATGGGAGAGTGAAGATTTATGCACATTCAATAGATGGGTGGGCATATGGGAGTATAGAAGAAGGAGGCAGGGAAGCTTGGAAAGTTGGCCATGCCCCCATTGCTCAAAGGACCAGATTTGCTTACTAGTAACGGAGGCAAGAACTGTAACCTGATCACAGATTTATGTTAAAGGGGTACTCCAGTGAAAAACTATTTTTTTCATGTCAACTGGTTCCAGAAAGTTAAGCAGATTTGCAAATTACTTATATTAAAAAATCTGAATTCTACCAGTACTTATCAGCAGCTGAAGTTGAGTTGTTCTTTTTGTCTGCCAACAGTGCTCTCTGCTGACACCTCTGTCTGTCTCAGGAACTGTCCAGTGTAGGAGCAAATCCCCATAGCAGACCACTCCTGAGACAGACAGAGGTGTCAGCAGAGAGCAATTTTGGCAGACAAAAATAACAACTCAACTCCAGCAGCTGATAAGTACTGGTAGGATTAACTCCTTAAGAATGCAGGGCGTACCTGTATGCTATTAACCCTTCAGACGCAGCATTTAAAATTTATTGCTGCGTCTTGAACGCTGCGTCTAAAGTGAAACTAAACTTCCGGTTAGCTCAGGGGGTTGTTCGGGATCGCCGTGGCAAAATCGCGGCGTCCCGAACAGCTATAGGACAAGAGGAGGGCCCCCTTACCTGCCTCCTGGTGTCCGATCGATGACTGCTCAGTGCCTGAGATCCATGGGAGCTATAACACTGCAAAAAAAAGTGAAAAAAAAAAGCTAATATAGATCATTTAACCCCTTCCCTAATAAAAGTTTGAATCACCTCCCTTTTCCCATTTGAAAAAAAAAAAGTGTAAATAAAAATAAACATATGCAGAAATGTCTGAAATATAAAAATATATAATTAATTAAACTGCACGGTCAATGGCGTACGCGCAAAAAAAGTCCAAAATAGCGTATTTGGTCACTTTTTAGATCATGAAAAATGAATAAAAAGGGATCGAAAAACTAAAAACTTCAGATCATGGCGTAAAAAATGAGCCCTCAAACCACCCTATACGCGGAAAATTAAAAAAGTTATAGGGGTCAGAAGATGACAATTTTAAACGTATACATTTTTGTAGTTATGATTTTTTCCAGAAGTACGACAAAATCAAACCTATATAAGGCTGCATTCCCACTTCATTTTTACATTACGGGTGCCCGATCCGGCTGGGGGAGGGGCAAACCGGGCTTTCCCGTACCCATGCCGGATCAACGCTGAACTCCATTTACTTTAATGAGCCGACCGGAGTCAAACGGTCACTCCGGTCGGCTCATTGACCTGTATCTGGTTTTGTGACCGGATCTAAAACTGTAGTATTCTTTGAGGGTGGCACAGCCCTCCATGTGCTTGTCAGAGGTAGCCTGACTGCCATTAGGTACCGAGATGAGATCCTCAGACCCCTTGTGAGACCATATGCTGGTGCGGTTGGCCCTGGGTTCCTCCTAATGGAAGACCATGCTAGACCTCATGTGGCTGGAGTGTGTCAGCAGTTCCTGCAAGAGGAAGGCATTGATGCTATGGACTGGCCACCCGATCCCCAGACCTGAATCCGATTGAGCCCATCTGGGACATCATGTCTCGCTCCATCCACCACAGACTGTCCAGGAGTTGGCGGATGCTTTAGTCCAGGTCTGGGAGGATATCCCTCAGGAGACCATCCTCCACCTCATCAGGAGCATCCCCTTGCGTTGTAGGGAGGTCATACGGGCACGTGGAGGCCACACACACTACTGAGCCTCTTTGTGACTTGTTCTAAGGACATTACATAAAGTTGGATCAGCCTGTAGTGGGGTTTTCCACTGTGATTTTGAGTGTGACTCCATATCCAGACCTCCAGGGGTTGATACATTTGATTTCCATTGATAATTTTTGTGTGATTTTATTGTCAGCGCATTCAGCTATGTAAAGACGAAAGTATTTCATACGATTAGTTCATTCATTCAGATCTAGGATGTGTTATCTTAGTGTTCCCTTTATTTTTTTGAGCAGTGTAATTTACAAATCTGTTTAACTTTCTGGAGCCAGTTGATACAAAAAACATTTTTTTTTTTTTTTTACTGGAATACCCCTTTAATGATGCATCATGTCAGTTTCCCTTTAAGTGGGATCATGTTTTGTACCACCATTTATTCCAATGGAGACCAAACAAGTGCCCAATCTGTGACCAGTAGACTAAAGAACCATCCTGGCAAAACCCTCTTAAATGACCATAATTCACTATAGATCACACCTGAGTAACTTGTGCTGCAGTCTATGCATTTATTAATGTTGGCTTTTGAATACATGTATATATTCCTCCTGGCAGTAGATACTATGCCAAGGTGCCCATTTCTTATTAATATTTCGCCCCAGGTAGTTTTCAACAATCTTAAACTAACTTGTAGGATTTTGCTCAGAATTGTGCCTAATATTTCAGTGGCCATGATGTCCTGTAAAAACCACACCCTACTTTCCATGTTTATACAACTATGCTTCGTCCTTAGTACCTGATCAACTTTTCCTCTGCGCAGGGGTTGATGAATCTCCCCTATTCATCAAGACCTGTGCGGAGGAAAAGTCGACCAGCTGCCTATAGCAACCAATCAGATCGATTGATTGGTTGCTATAGGCAACTGGTTGACTTTTCCTCCGCACAAGTTTTGATGAATCTCCCCTATAGACACTGAAGCTGTGGCGGAGAAGAGCCATTGCCCAACCATAGCCTGTTGATTCAAGCTTGTGGCCTACTAGATTCCTGGCGCACGCTGAGGTGGTCAGTGGCCTGATGTAAGTCACAGTTCCGCCAATTAATAAGAGCCCCTGCGCTGGTCAGCTCATGTCCTAAGCATTCTCCCAGAGTATAAGGGAAAAAAGAGGCAATGCTTTTCTTTGTGTGGTATACAGGGGATAGTGAGAGTAGGTTACCCCCCTGCACACACCCAATGGTGTGTGCAGTCTCCTTTGGAATAGCTGCTTGGGCTCCACCGTTACTACCACTCATGAATTATCTGATCCCAGGAACAGGCAATTATATTCTTTAAAGGGGTACTCGCCCCTAGACATCTTATTCCCTATCCAAAGGATAGGGGATAAGATGTCAGATCGCGAAGGTCCCGACGGGATCTCGGCTGCAGGACCCACCTGTTGCGGCTTCCGGCAGCGCTGGAGGCTCTCATCCTATCACCTCATGACCACGGAGACATGAGATCATGATGTCACGACTTGGCCCCGTGTGACGTCACGCCCCCCCTCAATGCAAGTCTATGGGAGGGGGCGTGATGTCACGATCTCACGTCACCGTGGTCAGGAGCCGAAGCCTCCAGCGTTTCCGGAAGCCGCAACAGGTGGGTCCTGCAGCCGAGATCCCGGGGGTCCCCAGCGGAGGGACCCCCGCGATCTGACATCTTATCCCCTATCCTTTGGATAGGGGATAAGATGTCTAGGGGCGGAGTACCCCTTTAAGCAAAAACATGGGCCAACTTGCAACAGCCTTCTTCCAAAAATAGTGAGAGAATCACGAGTGAAACTGATTTCTGCATAAAACAATGTGCACAACTGTGAAAACACTTTTCATGCCTGGATCAGGCGGAGAATATTGAGGAGGCAGGGGAGCATGGCGAGCCGGCTCCTCGCCTTCATTGGGCACAGCAACACAATAGCAAAAGGAGGTTAAACCCACATAACTCTGCCAATACTATACCTATTAAAGTAAGTAACCCCTCTTTTTAGAACTGTTCACCTGCACTTTAACCCAGTATATTGGGTTTAGTCCAAGTGAATAGCATGTCAGTTTCTCTTTAAACTAAAAGGTGAAAAGAATCTCCTAATTTCAGGGTTAAGGCCCATGCACACGACAGTGAATACTCCTTATGCTGCTGCGTGAATCTACTCAGTCCCCATTGACATGTTTTAGTAAAGTCTGGAATTAGAAAATTCTGCCATGTGGACAGAGCATGAGAATCCCACTGAAAACAATACATTTGATTAGAATTTTCATTGTGTGCATGGACTTCTAGAGATCAATAAGTGTGAATTGTGGTTTTGGTCAAGCATGAAGTTAAAGTGTTTATCCAGGAATAGAAAAACAGAGCTAAAATACTTTCAAAAACAGCTTTATGTCTGTCCCCAAGGTTGGGTGGGGTATTACAACTTGGCTCCATTCACTTCAATGGAACTGAGCTGCAGAACCACCCCCAACCTGGAGACAGATGGAGAGCGGTTTATGAAAGAAATTAGCTCTGTTTTTCTATTCCTGGGTAACCCCTTTAGGTTAACATATAAACACATATTCATTTCATAATACCTACATTAAAAAGTTTTTTTTACTTATCCATAACCAGTCACTATCAGTTTTTTTTTGGTATAGCGCTGTTGCACATTGGCCCATGTTTATTGCTGGAAGAACGACATAGTTGCCTGTTCCTAAGAGAACCTGGAGTATCTTAGGTTGAAGGTCTAAAATAGCCTGCATTCACGTCCCCTCCCATAGACTTGCATTGAGGGGGCATGACCATGATGTCACAAGGGGCGTGGCCGACCCCCCGCAGCTCGAAAAAAACATTCACTTCCGAACGCTGGCCAGTGGAGTTCCCCTTTAAGGGAAATGTATGGGGAGGAATACTAATAACTGTATTGCACTATACTTTCATACATAGAACATTATTTGGCAGACATGGAGGCAAATTCTTTCATAGCACCGATTGTTATTTTACAGTATATTAAGAGACACTGCACTGCTGAGGTGCAGTATCTAAACATACTATATAGTATAACTGTTATGTATTGTATTTCCTTTGGGGAGGGGGGCAGAACATATGCCCTTGTGTGTTCTTGATCAATATAGACTTAAAGGGGTACTCCAGTGGAAAACTTTTTTTTTTTTTTTAATCAACTGATGCCAGAAAGTTAAACAGATTTGTAAATTACTTCTATTAAAAAATCTTAATCCTTCCAATACATTTTATGGGCTGTATACTACAGAGGAAATGCTTTTCTTTTTGGACTTCTCTGATGTCATGACCACAGTGCTCTCTGCTGTCCATTTTAGGAACTGTCCAGAGCAGCATATGTTTGCTACGGGGATTTTCTGCTGCTCTGGACAGTTCCAAAAATGGACAGCAGAGAGCACTGTGCTCGTGACATCAGAGAAATCAAAAAAGGAAAGCATTTCTTCTGTAGTATACAGCCCATAAAATGTACTGGAAGAATTAAGATTTTTTTAATAGAAGTAATTTACTAATTTGGTTAACTTTCTGGCACCAGTTGATTTAAAAAAAAAAAAAAAAGTTTTCCGCGGGAGTACCCCTTTAAGCAATGCCGCCCCACATAATGTCCTGATACTAGTGTGATAGTTTAGTAACCTTCAGAGATCGGTTCCCTTTTGCTATGGGACACATTTATATTTACGCCCCTTGTATGAATAACAGGAAGGGCGATATATGTATAGTAAAAAAAAATCTGATAATCCAGAATTTCTGACAGTCCGACTTTTGCTTCCAGCACAGAGGTGCAAGATAACAGAGAATCTCACAGAACCTGGATAACCAATAGACAATCAGTTTTGTTAGAACAGTGTACAAGTTGATTATAATTTGGGCAACTGCTAGGATCCCCATTAATCAGCCTGAACCTGTCTGGGAATCTATTAGAAAGTGTTTAAAGGGGATGTCCAGTTTTTTTTTATAATATGGTGCTTATGTTCCTTGTATGCATTGCGGCCTGAGACAATGTATCACTAGTCAGGTGTTGAAATGGAGCCTGCCTGTGCTTTAAAGGGTTACTCCGCTCCCCAGCATCTGCAAAATTCCACCTCACACCGGAACATTGAGTTCCTTGATGCTGTGTGTGGGCTTCCGTGTTCAGGCCCGCCCCCTCGTGACGTCACGGCCTGCCCCATCAATGGAAGTCTATGGGAAGGGGGAGTGACGGCCGTCACGCCCCCTCCCATAGACTTGCATTGAGGAGGCGAGACTTGACGTCACATGACGGGGCGTGACGTCACAAGGGGGTGGGCGTGAACACGGAAGCCTGCACACAGCGTTCAGGAACTCAATGTTCTGGACGCTGGGGAGCGGAGTAACCCTTTAATGGGTGGAGTGAACGCTGGGTGAGAGGAAGATTATTTTCAACAGGGCTGCAGGGAATAGTTTAGAGCACAGCACGCATGGAAGGTAGCCTAGCTGTGCTGCAATTGGGGGGGATGGTTGATGTGTGAGAGGGAAATAAGTCACCTTCCACCTATAAACAAGAGATCCTAGGGATTGTAGTTGGAGGAAGGGCACAAAAACAGGAAATAGCAAGTTCACACAAACAAGCCAGCAGCATGATGGGGGACACAGGACACGTCCATTTACCACTAACACAAGCAAGGATGCTTCCTAAGCATGTCCATTACTGACTGACAGGTAATTATGTTGGATAACCCCTTTAAGGTTGTTTAAGATGGTTTTCTAAACCAAATATCCCCTTTAGGAGGCTTTGACGTGTGCCATTTTGATGTTTTTTACACAATATTTAAAGTGGTACTTTTTTTTTTTTAATCAAAATCAACGAATGCCAGAAAGTTAAACAGATTTGTAAATGACTTCTATTTAAAAATCTTAATCCTTCCAGTACTTATCAACTGCTGTACGATCCACAGGAAGTTCTTTTCCTTTTTAATTTCCTTTTTGTCTGACCACAGTGCTCTCTGCTGACACCTCTGTCCATGTCAGGAACTGTCCAGAGCAGGATAGCTTTCCTATGGGGATTTGCTCCTACTCTGGGCAGAGGTGTCAGCAGGGAGCACTGTGGTCAGACAGAAAGGAAATTCAAAAAGAACTTCCTGTGGAGCATATAGCAGCAGTTAAGTACTGGAAGGATTAAGATTTTTAAATAGAAGTCATTTACAAATCTGTTTAACTTTCTGGC
The DNA here is from genome assembly GCF_029499605.1 of Hyla sarda. Taxonomy (NCBI): domain Eukaryota; kingdom Metazoa; phylum Chordata; class Amphibia; order Anura; family Hylidae; genus Hyla; species Hyla sarda. The sequence continues at coordinate 16,742,010 of NC_079198.1, read as the reverse complement.
ACCAGTTAATTTGTTTACTATATTTAGATATCTCTTCTCATTGATCACTGGGATTACAGCTGCTCTGCAGGCATTTTCATTAAATTTGTAAGCTTTAGAAAACAGCAGATTAAGGACCCTATTGAAAGGCTTAAGTCGCCTTGTTTACAGAGCCTATTACACTGTTCTGTAATCATGCAAGCAGAGTCACACTAATGATCTAGTGATCCCTCTGCTGCCATCACCCATCGGCCGCACGTCCCCTATTACACAGGAAGATGTGCGGGCGACGGCTGATGATTTTTTTTTTGGCAGGTGAAAACGACTCGATCACTCAAAGTGTTTGCTCATTCGCCGGCTCATCGCTGACCCTTTTACATATAGGCCTGTTTGGCCAAAAATCACCCCGTGTAATAGGGCCTTTAATTTAGCATATTTCTATGGGCTATTCCTCTTGGCTTTTACAATTTCTTAAAATAAATTTTAACTTTTTTTTTTGTATATTGTTTTATAAATTCAATAAGTAAATTTAGTATTAAACATTTTAAAGAACACTTTTACCTATTAAGGCCAGTTTCAGACGAGTGTATACGGATGCATTTTTTTTTTGTCCATTATACGCACACAAGTATCGACTGAACCACAGTTCTACTGAGACTAGGTTTCCACTTGGTTTTTTTTCTGGCAGTTTTTGAAAAACTACCACTGCAGTTTTTGAGCCAAAGTCAGAAGTGGTATTTACAATTGATCACTAAAAGTGATCACTGAAACCCTAAATTTACCACCCACTAAATTAATTATACTCCTAAAAAATAACTTTTATTTTGCCAACATTTAAAATTTCCAGTGTCCTGTCTCCAGTATTGTAATACAGAAAGCCGCATGTGTCCACATGCTATTTAATTGTATCTAATTGTCTCAGGCTGCAGTCCGGAGAACAATATGAACTGGGACAACACTGTTGTTAAAAACGTATACACATTACCCCCCCCCCCCCCCCCCCCGACGTTTCACCACAAGACAGTGGCTTTATCAAGGGCTATGGGGTCAATGGTCAAAGTCAGAAGTGGATCCATAAGGGAGGAGAAGTGTAAGTCCTTCCTTTATATGTCCTATTCCTTTTGAATACACTTCTGGCTTTGGCTCAAAAACTGCAGTGGTAGTTTTTCAAAAACTGCCAGAAAAAAAACCAAGTGGAAACTTAGCCTGACCCCAACTGAAAGCTTTGTAGATTTTTATGATGCTTTCAGCTTGGGTCATTAGATCTACAGTCAGCTCAAAATTCCATCTGTATAACGCTTGTAATCTGGCATCTTCTGTGTCCTTTTGAAAAGGACTTGGTATTAGAAATGCAGCCCATTATACAGTAACTTTGACTTTGAGACCCAAGATTTTGCCGCTTTTCTTCCCCAGATGTAGTTACATACCCTATTTTTCGCCCTATAGGACGCACCGGCATATAAGACGCACCCAATTATAAAGGTGCAAAATCTAGAAAAAAAAGAATCTGAACCCAACAGTGATCTTCAACCTGCGGACCTCCAGATGTTGCAAAACTACAACTCCCAGCATGTTGGGAGTTGTAGTTTTGCAACATCTGGAGGTCCGCAGGTTGAAGACCACTGGAGGAGGTAATACTCACGTGTCCCCGCCGCTCCGGACCCGTCACCGCTGCCCTGGATGTCGCTCCATCGATGTGGCCGCATCCCCGTGGTGTCCCCGACGCTCCGGACGTCTTCTTTCCCTGGATCCACGCTCTCCGTCATCACGTCACCGTCATCACGTCGCTACGTACTCCGCTCCTATTGGATGATGGGACGGCGTGCGCGATGACGTGATGACGTCGAAGGAAAGCGCCGGCCATGCAGGGGATCCCGGCACGGAGCAGACACCGAGGAGGCAGGTAAGTTCCCTCCCGGTGTCCTGTAAGCTGTTCGGGACGCCGCGATTTCACCGCGGCGGTCCCGAACAGCCCGACTGAGCAGCCGGGTTAGTGACACTTTCCCTTCAGACGCGGCGGTCAGCTTTGATCACCACGTCTGAAGGGTTAATACAGGGCATCACCGCGATCAGTGATGTCCTGTATTAGCCGCGGGTCCCGGCCATTAATGGCCGCAGGGACCGCCGCGATAGGTGTGTATTCGCCGTATAAGACGCACCAACTTTTCCCCCCCCCCCAGTTTTGGGTAAGAAAAAGTGCGTCTTATACGGCGAAAAATACGGTACTTGACAGATACAAGTAAAGACTCGAGTCAAGAAACAGCTTGTGGCTACAGACTGACCTCCCGTTTCATGATTTAAGATATGTTTAATAGCTTTTTTTTTGTTTTTTTCAAATGTAGACCCAGAGAGGCCTAACTCATAACAGAACAACGACAAATACCACAGAATATACAATACACATTGCTTTCTTTAGGGGCTAGAACATTTACTGAGGATCAGGTGCTGCATTAAGTGTGATGACCAGGACGGAGATGTCAAGCAGCTCTCAAATGAATACAAAGAAAAAATTAAATGTCAATAACCATCCCTCCAAAAATAGAGAGAGAGAAAAAAAAAACATAATAAAAGTTTTACAATTATTTCTTTAAAACATAAAAAAAAAAACAATACAACAGTTCAAGAGAAATAGTGAATAGAAAAACAGACAGAGGTCAGACAGCACCATTAACCTTGTCTCTGCTACCAAGGCGGAACAGTGCAATGTGCTGCAGGCCTCAATAGCAGAGAAAGAAGAGTTAATTTGGCGTCCACATTGGGTACATCATTTGAACATCATAATCCAAATCTTGCTAAACCATGCGTCCAACCCACCCTCCCCCTGCAGTAATTCATTCAGTCTTTTCCCGATCCCATATAGAGGAGCTATTTCTGTACCTAGAGTCATTGCTTCTGTTTCCTCTTTCAATTGTTGATCCACATTTACATTAAGTGATTGGCATGACGATGCAACAAGGATACCAACTTCTACTGCGGTCTACAGGTATTGGTCCAACACAACAGTAGAGACTGCGAGGAGAAGGGTCATGACAGTGTAGATAGGGGCTAAGCTCTTTGGCAATTGTTTTGTCGGTATAAAAAAAGGATTTCAACATTTAAAAAAAAAAGTCTCTTAACATTTCAATGACACTTTAAAGGGGTACTCCCGTGCAAAACTTTTTATTTTTATTTTTTATAAATCAACTGGTGACAGAAAGTTAAACAGATTTGTAAATTATTTCTATTAAAAAATCTTAATCCTTCCAGTACTTTTTAGGGGCTGTATACTAAAGAGAAATCCGAAAAAAGAAATGCATTTCCTGTGATGTCCTGACCACAGTGCTCTCTGCTGACCTCTGCTGTCCATTTTAGGAACTGTCCAGAGAAGCATATGTTTGCTATGTTGATTTTCTCCAGTTCCTAAAATGGACAGCAGAGGCCAGCAGAGAGCACTGGGGTCAGGACATCACAGGAAATGCATTTTTTTTTTTCTCTTTAGTATACAGCCCCTAAAAAGTACTGGAAGGATTAAGATTTTTTTTTAATAGAAGTGATTTACAAATCTGTTTAACGTTCAGGCACCAGTTGATTTAAAAAAAAAATATATAAAGTTTTCCACGGAAGTACCCCTTTAAGACCAAATCAGTTTCCTTCTGCTAGGGCACCATGGAAACATTTGGTCACATGCAAGTCTCTATAATCGCTGGTTCACCACAGTGCTTCCATATAGAAAGAAAAGTCATCGGAGTCCTCAAGACCACTGCAAAAGTACAACTAAGCTGAAGTTTTCAATACAAGAATAAGGTCTCGCGTAGGAACACGTACGCTACACAGCTGTATCAGTGTCACAGTGTACACAGTCTGGTTTTACTTTTGACAGCTGGTTAGCTGTCAACCTACAAGAGGATTGGAGACACAATCAGCACACAAGGGGTTGCTACCGGTTACAGTACATCACAGTGAACAACCCTTCTAAAACTGGGGCCCCAAGTGTCACTATGTTCTTGGATCCAATAAGAGGGGCTCCCGATACATGTATTGCATTTCTAATAAATCGACAGGTTTGTCACTTCGCACATCGTCTGGTTAAAATGATTTACTCTTGGCTAACTACATGGCTGCCAAAATGTATACAATCAGATAGTGAAGTCCATTGACTACAGTGTGATACTGCGCGTACATTCAGATGTATTTTGTCGCTGTAGCGTTACACACTGGACGCTGTAGCGTTAAACCCCTCAATTTTGCCGGGGTTGCAAAACAAATGCTGTTCCACCATTGAGAAAAAAACAATACAGCCATATTGTCTCACATTGTTTCACCTTTAGTCACCATCTGACGAAATCTTCTATAGGGGGTCCCCGCCACCAAATATAACATTGAGTACTCACACCCCCTCCAGCAAAAGGTATTTAAAAAAGATGTTTGTTTAAAAACGTATTGACCTATGTGGTGCTGTACTGTACATTTACAGAGAGGCACCACAGAAATCCGGACAGTCAGAAGAGGACTAAAGACAGACATGTACAGTGATCCCTCAACTTACAATGGCCTCAACATACAATAGTTTCAACATACAATGTTTTTTTTCTGGACCATTGTAACCTGAAACCAGACTCAACATACAATACTACAGACAGTCCAAATCTGTGAAATGTGTCACAACTGGAGGAACTGACCAATCAGAATGGGCATTTTACTGGTAAATCACCTGCATGCACTGACTGGCTGTCTGGTAGCGCCCCCTACAGTACAGGGAGGTATTACATGTTCTGTACCCTTTACCTGAATTACTGAAACGCATGCACTGACTGGCTGTCTGGTAGCGCCCCCTACAGTACAGGGAGGTATTACATGTTCTGTACTCTTTACCTGTATTACTGAAGTGCATGCACTGACTGGCTGTCTGGTAGCGCCCCCTACAGTACAGGGAGGTATTACACGTTCTGTACTCTTTACCTGTATTACTGAAGTGTATGCACTGACTGGTGTCTGGTAGCGCCCCCTACAGTACAGGGAGGTATTACATGTTCTGTACTCTTTACCTGTATTACTGAAGTGTATGTACTGACTGGCTGTCTGGTAGCGCCCCCTACAGTACAGGGAGGTATTACATGTTCTGTACTCTTTACCTGAATTACTGAAGCGCATGCACTGACTGGCTGTCTGGTAGCGCCCCCTACAGTACAGGGAAGTATTACATGTTCTGTACTCTTTACCTGTATTACTGAAGTGTATGTACTGACTGGCTGTCTGGTAGTGCCCCCTACAGTACAGGGAAGTATTACATGTTCTGTACTCTTTACCTGTATTACTGAAGTGTATGTACTGACTGGCTGTCTGGTAGCGCCCCCTACAGTACAGGGAGGAACTACAAGTTCTGTACTACTCCTTACCTGTGCCAGGGTTAGCTGCTCCTTTGGACCCCAAGTAAAGGAGGCTCCATTTGGGACACTGAGGGACATGTATCAAAGATTTTACCCCTGTTTTGTGTGTATTTTTTTGCGCAAGCCCTTTTTTTGCGCACGTTTTGGTAGAGCATGTCCTCCAGATGTGGCTGAATCAGGGTACCTTGGAGTGACATCTATAGTACGCATGGATTTATTAACTGCGTACTTTTCCTTTACACCAAAAATTTGGCCGCAAGAGCTGTTTTTTTTTTTTTTGCGCAAATATAAGCCATCTTGGACTTAACGTAGCAAGATGCTCTAAATCATTGATTATATTTTCCAAAGAGTGGATTGAGGAGATTACTATCCGCAATTTATGAAGCTCATTGCGCTTGATTGATAAATTTAGCACTTCTGCGCATAATTTAGAATTCGGGAAAAGGGGTAAACTGCTTCTACCATACACAAATAATGATACATGTCCCCCACTGTGTGTACTGTATAGGACCCTGAAGAAGCTCCTGTCCTCTACATAAACCATTGTTTCCCAACCAGGGTGTCTCCAGCTGTTGCAAAACTACAACTCCCAGCATGCCCGGACAGCCAACGGCTGTCCGGGCATGCTGGGAGTTGTAGTTTTGCAACAGCTGGAGGCACCCTGGTTGGGAAACACTGACATAGACAGTGAGTACCTCTCCCAGCAGATCTTTATTACTTTTATATGTAAGGATTTACTTTATCTGTATTAGTTATCTACTTATTTTTCTTTAATCCTCACTTTTTCCTATTTTTGGATGACATTTTGGTGGCTTCAGAACCAATTACCAGGTTTCCATAGAGTTGTGGTCTCAACATACAATGGTTTCACCATACAATGGTCGTCCTGGAACCAATTAATATTGTAACTTGAGGGACCACTGTACACAGTTCTAGTTCTAGTGGCATCATAACCAGACAGACTATGACTGATCTATCAAATATAAATGCTGCAATATGGCAAAGAATTTCTCTACCCATTAGGCCTTTTTCATACATTGCATCAAGCTACATAAAAAAAAAAAAAAGGAAAGTATGTAACCCATGTTTTAGGTCAAGCATTCTGCACCAATATTATTAATACGTCTTTGAAGAAACTTAGGGATCTGTACCAGAAACATTTTAAATCCAACAACAAACCATAGAGGTTCTTTGTGCACACTATTTGCAGCATAAGGCTATGTTCACACGGCTGAATCCGCACATGCTGGAATCGTGATTTTCCCTCGTGTGCACGGTGCAGCAGAATCCCTTTGAAAATCAATGGGACTCTGCTGCAGCGGAATGTCAATGCAAAATATTCCTGTGGACAGCAGGAATATTTTGCACGGACATTCCGCTGCAGCAGAGTCCCATTGATTTCAAAGGGATTCTGCTGCACTGTGCACACGAGGGAAAATCACGATTCCAGCATCTGCGGATTCTGCTCTGAAATGCATTGTCGTCTATGAGACAGCAAATGTTTGAGCGTTCCAAGCGCTCCCGCCGGATCTTGTAAATGTGCGGAATGTCCGTCCGTGTTTTCTGGGCGGACATTCCGCACATTTTACGCAATGTGAACATACCCTTAGAGTATGTTCACCCAGCAGATGTCCGCACAGAAATTTTCATAACATGGCCGCTCAGATTGCGGAAATTTCGCATTCAGGACCCGCAGAAAGAATGAACATTCTTTTGTCGGAATTCTGCACGGACTGCATTGTCGTCAATGGTGACGGCGCAGGTCCATGTGGTCTTAGCCCTGATGGATGGCGACAGCGCCCGCTGCAAACGGCAAGAACAACAGGGGGTATTTGGTAGTGTGAATGTACACTAAGAATGGGTTCACGCAGCATTTTTCCTGATGTAAAACTTAGGGCGTATTCTTGCGGTCTTAATATTGCAAGCGCATTTTTTTCATTTTACTTTTTTATCTATGGCTTTAAATTTTAGACATGTTTTTGTTAAAATGATGCCTAAACTTGGCCCATGGTCAATTATTTACCCCCACATTAGTATAAAAATCAACACCCCCAAACATTCCAGCACCAATTCCCCCCAAAAAAAGGTAGGTAGCATGAAAACCAAAAAAACACAGTCGCTTTTTATACACTGTGGCCGACATTTATCATTGTCTTTATACTGTGTTTTGTGTCTAGAAAAGGTGCAAAAAAGCCACAAGCAGGGTTTATTTGCACCTTTTGGTTTACACATTTCTGCTGATTTTGAGTTGCAATCCACTGATTTTGGCAGTACACCTGATATGGAAGGGATTTATAACCTGCGCCTTTTTGTGAAAAGGCGCCAAAAAAATAAATAAAATAAAATAAAAAAGGCGCAAAGCCACTGAAAAGTCTCTAAAACTACACCAGCCGAGACTTAGCTTAGCCTTTTGGTGTTTGTGAAAAGAGAAATTTCAGAAAATGTGACCTGCACAAAATTTATCAAATGCTCTGCGACCATTTAATAAATTTGGCGCTCCTACACATTACAGCACACAAAAAGAGGTGTAAAAAAATGCTTCACTTACACCTACAATGATAAATGCTTCACTTACACCTACAATGATAAATGCTTCACTTACACCTACAATGATAAATGCTTCACTTACACCTGCAATGATAAATGCTTCACTTACACCTACAATGATAAATGCTTCACTTACACCTACAATGATAAATGCTTCACTTACACCTACAATGATAAATGCTTCACTTACACCTGCAATGATAAATGCTTCACTTACACCTACAATGATAAATGCCGGCCTTTGTGCAGATAGAACAACTTTCCCATAGAGACTTACATAGAGCACATTATTTTAAAATAAATACGTCTGGAAGTACACCATGTGACCATAACCAAACAGCGCTTTTCTTTGTGTTGCACCACCACTACTATTGGCAAGTGTGAACAAGGCCTTAAAGGAGATGTTCCATACTTAAAACTACAGAAAAACTTTCCCCCTATCGGCAGGATAGGGGATACGTTTTAGATTGAAGGGGGTGGGGGGTCTGACCGCTGGGTCCCACCCCAAACTCCTGTGTGGAACCCTGACTCTTCCCGGGAGCCACCACGCCCCCTCAATATATCTCTATGGCAGTGGTTTTCAACCTGCGGACCTCCAGATGTTGCAAAACTACAAGTCCCAGCATGCCCGGACAGCCATTGGCTGTCCGTGCATTGGTCTTCAACCTGCAGACCTCCAGATGTTGCAAAACTACAACTCCCAGCATGCCCGGACAGCCATTGGCTGTCCGGGCATGCTGGGAGTTGTAGTTTTACAACAACTGGAGGTCCGCAGGTTGAAGACCACTGCTCTATGGGATAGTCCAAAGATAGCAGAACGGCTCCCCATAGAGATATATGGATGGGGTGTGGTGGCCTCTGTTTCCTGTGGGGGTCGTGACGCGCGGCTCCCGAGGAGAGCCGGGGCTCCATACATGAGATCGTGGGGGGTCTGACCACTGGGGCTCTAAAACATATCCCCTATCCTGCGAATAGGGGATACGTTTTTCTGTAATTTTAAGTACGAGACATCTCCTTTAAAGCATTTCTTAACCGGATTCTTACGGATACAGCATAAAATATACACATACGTCAACACAATCAGGTCTATGTAAGGCAGAAGATACGGAGTAAACGTTTTCTGTACATCACATTTTTATTATTTTTTTTTATAATTTTTTATTTTCGCAACAATAATCACATTTGCCATTGTCTTGTCATCTCATCTATGCCCTGCAGTAAAAAAAAAAAAAGAGCTTTGGTATTTTTCTATTGGCGTTTGTACAGTTTGTCGCAGCTGGAAGGATAAGAATGGATGACTTTTCCATCATTCTACAAACAGGCATCTCTCGTATGCAGTGGTCAGACACTCCACAATAGTAAAATGACAGAAAAACACCAGATAACTACTTATATAAAATATGTGACCCCCTCCCCTAAACTGGAGAAATATTTACTGTCTAATAAACGTTTCCACAAGACATGATCACTTGGTAACCAGAATATACAGAAAAATTGTCATATTTTCCCTCTTATTTTTTTAAGAAAAATATGTATTTAATGGAGCATCATTATGGGATGAAACCTGGCAGATTAGTCAAAAGCCGCTAAAAACACAATGATTTATTGATTTAAAGGGGTATTCCAGGAAAATACTTTTTTTTATATATCAACTGGCTCCAGAAAGTTAAACAGATTTGTAAATTACTTCTATTAAAAAATATTAATCCTTTCAGTACTTATGAGCTTCTGAAGTTAAGGTTGTTCTTTTCTGTCTAAGTGCTCTCTGATGACACCTGTCTCGGGAAACTCCCAGTTTAGAAGCAAATCCCCATAGAAAACCTCTTCTAAACTGGGCGTTTCCCGAGACAGGTGTCATCAGAGAGGACTTAGACAGAAAAGAACAACCTTAACTTCCGAAGCTCATAAGTACTGAAAGGATTAAGATTTTTTAATGGAAGTAATTTACAAATCTGTTTAACTTTCTGGAGCCAGTTAATATATATATAAAAAAGTTTTTTCCTAGAATACCCCTTTAAGGTAGTGGACTACATGCTGTGGACCTGCAGCTTTTGCAAAACTACAACTCTCAGCATGCTGGGAGTTGTAGTTCTGCAAAAGCTGCAGGTCCGCAGTTTGGAGACCACTGCTTTAAGGGAAAGCTGACAAAAGGGAAAATCAGTTCCATCCATCCCAATGGGGTTGACTCTCTAATGTGTATCTATGTATAGAGATGGCGCATTTCTTAGCGGTGCTAGTGCCGTCATGTTCGGAATATTCACGAGAGGACATTCTACTGCATGAACATACCCTAAGTATTCAAAGTAAAGGTTCGCCTTTGATTACCCTGGTTTATATATTAAAGGGGTACTGCAGACAAAATTTACTTATTCCCTCTCCACAGGATACGGGATAAGTAGCTGATGAACCCCGCTATGTCCAGAAGTGGACCCCAACTCGCTCACTGAGGAGCGCGTCGTCTACCGCTAGATGGCACGCGCTCCATTCATTTCTATCGGAGCTCCCAAAGAAATCAATGGAGTGTGTGCCGTCTACTGCAGACGCTCCTCAGTGAGCTAGGTCCCCCTCCAGAGATTGCGAGGGGTCCCAATGGTTGCCCCACCATCCCCTTAACGCGCAATCAGCTACTAATCCCCTATTCTGTGGATAGGGGATAAGTTAAAGGGGTTATCCAGGGAAAAACTTTTATATATATATATATATATATATATATATATATATATCAACTGGCTCCAGAAAGATAAACAGATTTGTAAATTACTTCTATTGAAAAATATTAATCCTTTCAGTACTTATGAGCTTCTGAAGTTAAGCTTGTTCTTTTCTGTCTAAGTCCTCTCTGATGACATAGCAAACCTCTTCTAAACTGGACGGTTCCCGAGACACGTGTCATCAGAGAGCACTTAGACAGAAAAGAACAACCTTAACTTCAGAAGCTCATAAGTACTGAAAGGATTAAGATTTTTTTAATAGAAGTAATTTACAAATCTGTTTAACTTTCTGGAGCCAGTTGATATATATATAAAAAAAAAGTTTTTTTCCTGGAATACCCCTTTAATTTTGGCTGCAATACCCTTTCCCCTTAGGTAAATATATAGTCAAGTCATTTTTATTTTGTACTGTATAGATAAAATATTCGGTTACTATCTGGAAACTGTCAACAAGCTGCTATTCTTGGATCTGGTAACCTTATGTGTCTTTTTTTTTTTTTTTTTTTAGTATTTTTTATTGTATAATAGTTTGTTTACTACTTAGTAATGGTTTGTTAACACATGAATATCCAATGCCATATTTAAGTGGTTTACGTGTTATGGAATGTTCCCAGGAGACTAAAAATGGGTTAGCAGCAGCTTCGCTACTTGTTGACGGCTTCTAAATAAGTAGATATTTTTCTATATTCCACAAATAGAAAAGTGAGAACAGACACAGGGTAATATATATATATATATATATATATATATATATATATATATATATGATATATGCTACAAAGATTTAAGCATTGCTGTCATTAAAAACATTTTTTTTTTTACATGTCGATCGGGAGTCTATGCAGAGAAATGGACGGATCTCTTGGCTGGCCGGTGAGCAGAGCGTGATGCCGCCCACTTCCCCCGCTAATAACTCACAATGGCAGTGAGTCTCAGTAGTGAGACTGGATGCGATCAACAACTTTTTGACATGTCTGATCGACATGTCAGAAGTTGTTTTCAATGTCAGTAACACTTTAAATCAGTGGTGTCCAAACTGCAGCCCTCCAGATGTTGCAAAACTACAACTCCCAGCATGCCCGGACAGCCGTTGGCTGTCCGGGCATGCTGGGAGCTGTAGTTTTGCAACATCTGGAGGGCCGCAGTTTGGAGACCACTGCTTTAAAGGGGTATTCCAGGGAAAAAACTTTTTTCTATATATCAACTGGCTCCAGAAAGTTAAACAGATTTGTAAATTACTTCTATTAAAAAACTTAATCCTTCCAATAATTATCAGCTGCTGAAGTCGAGTTGTTCTTTTCTGTCTGGCAACAGTGCTCTCTGCTGACATCTCTGCTTGTCTCAGGAATAGGTTCGCTATGGGGATTTGCTTCTACTCTGGACAGTTCCCGAGACAGGTGTCACCAGAGAGCACTTAGGCCATGTTCACACTACGAAATTCTCGCGGAATTCCAAGAGCGGAATTCCACGGTGTGAACTTAACATTAGTGTGAATGGGTCTCCGCGAGACCCGTTCACAGTGCGGAATTTCCGCTGAAATTTTCCGCGAAAAGAAAGAACATGTTCATTCTTTGCGCGGATTCCGCGAGCACTGCATGGCCCATGGTGACGGCTCAGTGCCCCGCGGGCCTAGCGCCGAAGTACCTTCGGCGGCGGCCGCCTTGCGGAATCTCCGCTCGCGGAATTCAGCGAGCGGAGATTCCGTAGTGTGAACGCACCCTTAGACAACTCAACTTCAGCAGCTCATAAGTACTGAAAGGGTTAAGATTTTTTTAATAGAAGTAATTTACAAATCTGTTTAACTTTCTGGAGCCAGTTGATTCCTGGATAACCCCTTTTAAATACTAAGCTTTTTCCTGGATAACCCCTGTAAATACTATTCAGAGGCGGAGCTTCACTTTAAATAAGTGATAAGAACATTCTAACTACAATTGCACATATCGATTTTTTACTGACGCTAATAAAAAGCCCATTGGTAGAGATGAAACAAGAAGCCAGATATGAAAAGAGGATTATGAGCAGGAAAAAAGATCGATATGGATATGGCAACACAGATACCCGGGTGCAATAAAACAAAGTAATAAACATGCCACTGATCATTGTAACTAAACTGTGGATAAGATTTCCTTTAAAGCCAATCAATTAGGGGGATCTAGGGATCAGGTCTCCCAACATTCCGGAAAGTATGGGAACCCCTGGACGTAAGTTTGCTTGTTATGGTTTTACACACAACAAAAAGGGGATATTGATTTCTCAGTGTATCACTCCAGCTTGATCTGTAAAAGCCATGGGCCCCATCTCCTACTCCCCGGTACAGCACAAAATTAATTTGCTTGCTCTGCGCTTATAAGTTGCCTTTGAGGGTAATGTGCTGAAGGGAAATAACACAGAGACGTTTCTCTCCAAAGAGAACGGACCTTGTTATGTGTTGTTTCTTTAATAGGCACTGATCTTTACCGCTTAACGTGCGCCTCTGATCACAATATATGAAAGGAGCTCTTGCTACAAGTATCAACCGCTTTGAAAAATTTCCAGGATAATAAAAAAAAAAAATCCAATTGCCCATTAAGCTTTTGCTCTGTTGACGGTCACAACGAGAGCTGCAATAGAGGGGTTATCATGTTTTTGGGGACCTTTCTCTCTAAAGGAATCACACAGTGCATCCACCCCAGTTTTAGGGCATGTGGCCTGCTGTACTGTGTCTCTGCACTTACACCGGCTGTTCTCCTTCATACTGCAAGTGGTGCAAGCTTTTATAGATTGCTCATTGTGGCCTGCTAAACAAAAAGGGAGATGGCTGCCCTTTGTCTCTGTAGGCTTTCTATTGTGTCAGGACTCAAAAGAGCAAAAACAACAATTGATTCTACTGTGGAAAACAGCCCCCTCCCTATAAAACAGTCTACACAAGCAGCCACCCCGGCCATTGCAGTTTACTAGTCAGCATATACAAGTGTGTCACCCATTTACCACCATAAAGACTGGGATAAATGTAATAGCTTTGTCTTCAGTTGATTCAGGCCTTTTCATTCTGTGTTCTTATGGAAAAGGAAAAACATTTCTAAAGCAAAGAGCGCCCTCTGCTGGGATATTTTTAGCCATACAGCACTTGGTACAAAGATCTGAGGTGGGTCTGGGTGCCCTGGAGAACTGATACACAGCAGCGAAAAAAAATGAAGGTTAAAAATCTATAAGTAAAAAAGCACAAACAATGGAAGCTTGTAAATCAATGTTTAGTCCGGCATACTGGAATGTGTAGTTTTGCAACAGCTGGAGGCACCCTGGTTGGGAAACACTGACCTAACACTGTGTCGCTCTCCCTGAATCGTGCTACATGACGGGTAATGTAAGTTAAAGGGTTTACATTGCGACCTAAAAGTGGCTGCAACTATTAGCCAACTGCAGGGTGCAATGAGACACCATTCACCCCATGCAAGGTAGAAATGCAGAACGATTTAGGGAGAGCAACGCAGTAATCATTGGTCATGTTGCGACCAAAGTCGTGGTGTAGGTCTAGTCTTAAAAGGGTACTCCAAAGGAAAACAATTTCCAAATCAATTGGTGCCAGAAATTTGAACAGATTGTAAATTAAAGCTATCTATAAATCTTAATCCTTCCAGGACTGATCAGCTGCTGTATGCTCCACAGGAAGTTGTGTAGTTCTTTCCAGTCTGACCACAGTGCTCTCTGCAGAGACCTCTGTCCATGTCAGGAACTATACAGAGCTATGGGGATTTTGCTCCTTCCCCAGACAGTTCCTGACACAGACAAAGGTGTCAGCAGAGAGCACTGTGGTCAGACAGAAAAGAAATGAACTTCCTCTGGAGCATACAGCAGCTGATAAGTTGTGCAAGGATTAAGATGTTTAAATCGAACTACTGTAATTTACAAATCTGTAGAACTTTCTGGCACCAGTGAATTTGATAATTTTTCATGCACATAAAAGCAAAGTTGGAAGTACTGCTGATTTTGTCAGGATCAGCCAATTTTTTTGCGGGTTTCCTGATGTCAGGGGGAGAAGTAGATCAGGCAAGATGGATTTTGAAGACCAATCTTTTCATTCTATAGGTCAGTGGTCTCCAACCTGCGGACCTCCAGATGTTGCAAAACTACAACTCCCAGCATGCCCGGACAGCCAATGGCTGTCCAGGCATGCTGGGCGTTGTAGTTTTGCAACATCTGGAGGTCCGCAGGTTGAAGACCACTGCTCTAGGTAGATAAGCCACTGCCAGAGATATCTAGTTCTTTCCTTCCTCTTCCCACTGAGAACATATGTATGCTCAACTTAACTGAGCATGCACTTGTATGTGGAGGAATGGCTGTCGGATGAACTTCAGATAGTGGCTTCATTACACACAGGGGTTGTCTTTATCACAAATAATAGGGGGTTTAATTCAACTACAGGGAAATTCAATTACACATGCCTGCATGCCATGCAAAAAGGGTGAGCATGGTGGACATATTTTTCACTCCATACTTGTGTCAGGTAGACATATGTTTGTATATGGCCATCCTAAGGCTATGTTCACACAGGCAAATGTCCGCACGGAAACACAGAACATGCCGGCGCTAGGACCGCTCGGAAATGCTCTATGTCTCATAGACGGCAATGCATGTCCGTGCGGACTCCGGAATCGGGATTTCCGCTGCAGATGTTCCTGAAATTCCGCCGTGTGCACAGCGTGGGAGTATCCCATTGAAACCAATGGGACTCTGCTGCAGCGGAATGTCTGTGCGAAATTCTTATGCCGAATTCCACACGGAAATTCCATCATGTGAACATGGCCTAACAGCTGGATTAAAAGGGAACACTTTAAAATACATTAGGTAGGGCTTTGAATTAAAGGGAACACTTTAAAATACATTAGGTAGGGCTTTGAATGAAAGGAATTAAAGGGGTACTCCGGTGGAAAAACTTTTTTTTTTTATCAACTGGTGCCAGAAAGTTAAACAGATTTGTAAATTACTTCTATTAAAAAATCTTAATCCTTCCTGTACTTATTAGCTGCTGAATACTACAGCGGAAATTCTATCCTTTTTGAAACACAGAGCTCTCTGCTGACATCATGACCACAGTGCTCTCTGCGGACATCTCTGTCCATTTTATGAACTGTCCAGAACAGCATATGTTTGCTATGGGGATTTCCTTTTACCCTGAAAAGTTCCAAAAATGGACAGAGATGTCAGCAGAGAACACTGTGCTCATGATGTCAGCAGAGAACACTGTGCTCATGATGTCAGCAGACAGCTCTGTGTTTCAAACGGAAAAGAATTTCCACTGTAGTATTCAGCAGCTAATAAGTACAGGAAGGATTAAAAAAATTAATAAGTAATTTACAAATATTTTTAACTTTCTGGCACCAGTTGATTTAAAAAAAAAAAAAAAAAAAGTTTTTCACCGGAGTACCCCTTTAAGCTTCGAATTGGGAAAAGCTTCACAACATTTTCGATACATGATCTGATCCCGTATCCTGCGCTAAATATACATCTCACATACAAAGCCATAGAGGTGTATAGGTCCTTTTGCACTACATTCTGGATTAGGGGTACACTTTGGATTTGTTTTTAAAAAGAAACTTCCAAAGATTCTACAGCACACTGTGCAGTGCTGCATGTAAAAACAAAGCTGCATGTGGTTGTTTTACATGCAGTTTCCTATATTTCATCATCACCATTAAATAAATTTATAAAACTCCACAATTGTAGTAAAAAACAAAACAAAAACGCATAAATTGTAACAAAACTGCTGCAAAAGCAAATGTGTAAATGGCAAAAAAAAGTTTCTTACATTCCCATTTATTATGTACAATTATTTGGCGGCAATTCTGGGCAAGTCATTCACCCCCCATCTTTGGACTTTATTTGGCTCTTTTACGGTACAAATGACAGATGTATTTTTGCAGTTATTGACTTCAAAGGTTTCAATGAGTTAATTGAAAAATTGCCGATAATGCACGTGTTGTATTACTGAATGGCCATTATTGTAAGGAAAGGATAGATAGAAAAAAAAATGGTTGTTTTTGGGTTGTCGTTTATTCGGGTAGGAAAAAGAAAGGCCCTAAAACTGTGGGTGGACGTAGCCATACAGTGTGTGGGGGGCCATGAGCAGGTGACTTTCTGAAAGATCTAAGGCTAGTTTAAAGCAGTGTTTTTCAACCAGTGTGCCTCCAGCTGCTGCAAAACTACAACTCCCAGCATGCCCGGACAGCCAAAGGCTGTCCGGGCATGCTGGAAGTTGCAGTTTTGCAACAGCTGGAGGCACACTGGTTGGGAAACACTGGCTTTGGCTATGTTCACACGGCGGAATGGACATTCTACAGAGTTCATGAATGCGCCGTGTACATAGACGGCAATGCATTTCCCGACTGAATTTTTCGGCAGCACTTCGTTCAAAAATTCTGCTGTGTGAACATAGCCTTAAAGGCAAAGCTGAAACATTGATTCTGCCTCGTGCAGGGCCTGAGGGGGTGGTGCCTGACACCAATGAGAACATTTCTGTGTCACACCCTGTCCCCTTAGGACTAAGGGTACGTTCAGACGAGCGGATTTACAGCGTATTTTACGATGCAGATCCGCCGCTGAAGGACCTCCTATATGCTGCCTCTACATGTGCCTGCTCGGAGCAGCAATACGCCACTACGTGCAGACACACTGAAGCGATGTGCGATTAGCCGCGCATGCGCGGTGTACTAGCACACATCGCGGCCGCTCCCCCTGATCTATGAGCTAGGCCGAGAGATGCCGCAATGTGCGAGTATACTGCGCATGCGCGGTGAATCGCACATCGCAGTGTGTCTGCTCGTGGCGGCGTATCGCCGCTCCGAGCAGGCACATGTAAAGGCAGCATACAGCGGTCCTTCAGCGGCGGATCCGCAGCAAAATACTGCAAATCCGCTCGTCTGAACGTACCCTTAGTCAGAACAACATGGGGAACACTTGCTGTTGCAAAAGGTGCCAGAATTATGGTGCAATTTGCGCCAAAAACTGGCTTCCACATTTATTATGCTATTTTTTTTGTTTTGGTTTTTTTGTATCTGGCTTGGCAAAGTGTTGTGGCCTAATGAAAAGGGCGTGGCTTCAGAGAAAAGGAGGTGTGGCTAATACTCGACTCGTTGAGCCAAAAAAATTTTGGTATAATATTTAGGAGCAGTTGGTCTAAACTTAGACTAAGGCTAGGTTCACACTACGGAAATCCCGAGCGGAATTCAGTATAGAAGTTCCGATGCAGCAGCGCCCCATTGCTGTCAATGGGATTCCGCTGCACAGTCCTCACTACGGAATTTCAGTGACGGATATTCATCTGCTGAAATTCTGACGCCAAAGAAAAGATCTTGGTCAGTCCAGTATATAGGGGATATGTTTTTTTTTGGCTGGATATCTGCACTGTACTTCCTATATCTAAGTTGCAGGATGTGTGATGAAGTATTGCCCCCCCCATAGGTGTCACACCTTACATGATCGGTTAATACAAACACGGTACAGTATGATGGTACATTCACTTGCTATTGTATTCCACTACAGAATTTACCTATGCAAATCCGCAGGGTAAATCCGCAGCTTTTTTTTTTTTTGTCTGTGAAATCATCCTAAAACATTCCAAATGCCAAGATTTAAAGGGATTATCCAGAAAAAAAACTTTTTTTATATATATCAACTGGCTCCAGAAAGTTTAACAGATTTGTAAATTACTTCTATTAAATAATCTTAATCCTTTCAGTACTTATGAGCTGCTGAAGTGGAGTTGTTCTTTTCTGTCTAAGTGCTCTCTGATGACACCTGTCTCGGGAACTGTCCAGAGTAGAAGCAAATCCCCATAGGAAACCTCTTCTACTCTGCGCAGTTCCTGAGACAAGCAGAGATGTCAGCAGAGAGCACTGATGCCAGACAGAAAAGAACAACTCAACTTCAGCAGCTGATAATTATTGGAAGGATTAAGATTTTTGAATAGAAGTAATTTACAAATCTATTTAACTTTCTGGATCCAGTTGATATAAAAAAAATAGAAAATAAAATAAAAAATACCCCTTTAACTATATATATATATATATATATATATATATATATATATATATATATCCTCAACACAAAACAGAATTTTTAGTACCGAAGAATGGACCCAAGTGTAACTTGAGAGTTGGAGGCTATATCATACCAGTACATAGTCGACATATACAACATCCTCAGGCATTGTGACCACTATTGTTCCTAACATAGACCCTCTTTCACAGTTTGGCTTTCAGAGACAATTACAGGGATTATACAGAGACATTTTTTACATTTGGAAGTGCTCAGGTTAGCAGTAAAACATAGTAAGTGTCTATGAATGGTCTCAGCAGTGCCCTGCCTCAGCTTGCGATTAGCTAAGCCAGTGTTTCCCAACCAGGGCGCCTCCAGCTGTTTCAAAACTACAACTCCCAGCATGCTCGGACAGCCTTCGGCTGTCCGAGCATGCTGGGAGTTGTAGTTTTGAAACAGCTGAAGGTGCCCTGGTTGGGAAACACTGAGCTAAGCAGTTACTTCCTATGTATCAGTACAGAGATCAGGACCGGCACTATCGGAACGGTCCTGGTGGTGGATGAATGGCAGATGGCTATGGGTTTTTTATGTTTTACTGCCAACTTAAAGGGTAACTCTCATTAAAACTAATTTTTGCTATTGCATTCCTTATGGTAAATAAAAAATATTTCTAATATACTTTGTTTAGAAAAAAAAATGAAGTTTTCTATGTTTTATTTGTGCTTAAAAACACTCAAGAGCACATCCCCAACTCATACACAGACTTTGGACCAAAGTCCAAACACAGGAAGTGCCGCCTGGAGTGCTGGGGGGGGGGGGGGGTGTCCAGCCTCATCCAATCATAGCTCCTCTCACACATAACTGCCATATACTGTTGGTTGGACACCCCCCCCCCCCCCTCAGCACTCCAGGCGGCACTTCCTGTGTTTGGACTTTGGTCCAAAGTCTGTGTATGAGTTGGGGGGGAAATGTGTTCTTGAGCTTTTTTAAGCACAAATAAAACATAGAAAACTTCATTTTTTTTTAAACAAAGTATATTAGAAGTATTTTTCATTTACCATAAGGAGTGCAATAGCAAAAATTTGTTTTAATGAGAGTCCCCATTTAAGCATTTATACTGAAAAACGTTTTTTCCTGATAATCCCTTTAAATTGGAAACCATAGTTTATCTTATAATATTGTAATTTTTTTGGAATTTAATCTGACAGTGCACATTATATACTTTAACCACCGATTACTGACTGTGTATTAGAAAACCACTAAAACCTTAAAGGGTACTCAACTTTCTAAAAACTTATCCACTATCCACAGGACTGGGGACAAGAGTCTGATCTCAGGTTGGTCCGACTGCTGGGACCCCCTTATCTCCTGATTGACATGCCATGACTAAGGACCTGGTGTAGGTCCGAAACGCGTCGGCTGCTGTTCTGTCTGAATACAACCCAATAAAGAAAGAAACTGCTTTTATCTGCAATCCTGGGCTGGACCGTCTCTTTTTTTCTGTATCTCCTGATTGAGGCCCGGTTCTCAACTCTGCATGCACGGGTCCGCCGCTTCTCCCCAGCACGTTCCGGCCCCCACCTTCACTGAAGTGACGTGCCGCTCAGCTGATCACTGTCTTGGCAGGTGACTGGCTGAGCTGGCAGTCACTTCTGTTCAGCACCAGTATGTCTCCGAAGGTGAAGGCTGGAGTGCACTTGGGAAAAGCTGCACACTCGAGAATGCAGAGGTAAGAGAAGGCCCTCGTTCAGGAGATCGGGGATGGGGGGATCCCTGAGGTCGGCCCCATTGTGATCAGACACTTATCCCCTATCCTTTGGATAGGGGATACGTTTCTTTAAAGGGTTACTACTGTGGACAACTTTTTTTTCTAATCAACTGGTGCCAGAAAGATAAATAGATTTGTATATTACTTCTTTAAAAAAATCTTAATCCTTCCAGTAGTTTTTAGGGGCTGTATACTACAGAGGAATTTTTTTTCTTTTTGGATTTCTCTTATGTCACGACCACAGTGCTCTCTGCTGACCTCTGCTGTCCATTTTAGGAACTGTCCAGAGAAGCATGTGTTTGCTATGGGGATGTTCCTAAAATGAACAGCAGAGGTCAGCAGAGAGCACTGTGGTCGTGACATAAGAGAAATCCAAAAAAGATAAACATTTCCTCTGTAGTATACAGCCCTTAAAAAGTACTGGAAGGATTAAGATTTTTTAATAGAAGTAATTTACAAATCTTTATAACTTTCTGGCACCAGTTGATTAAAAAAAAAAGTTTCCCATTATACTTGTTGTAAGGCTTTATGACAGTATTTTGTAGGTTAAAGGGGTGGGCAGACCACAACTCTCAGATTATAAAAATCAGATTATAAAAGTTAGGTAATGATCTGACCTGTAGGACCCGCAACATTGCTTAAATTGAGGGGCCAAATCCGTATTCATGCCCAGAACAGGTCTTGCATACACTGACCCTCTTTATACAGATGAATGAGACCATTGCAAATTATCCCATTGACCTCTGTTTAGCAGAGATGCCAACCTGGATTTTTCTTTTTTCCTGGAAAACTTATTTAAAAGATCACAGACAATTTTACGGTTTACAGACAAATTGGAAATATGGTACATAATGAATTATAAAGATGTTGGAAGTTGTAGTTTTGCAACAGCTGGAGGTACCCTGGATTATACAAATGTGGCCTAAGTATCATAGTTTCAAGAGATAACATTTTAGACTTTTATAGGTATTTCTCCTTACAATTGACATATATTTTGTCAGGACAGTTACTACCACCATGATATCATTGACTGTAACCATACATAGGTATCTAGGGGTATCCAATAATTCATAAAGCACTTTCCCCATGACAATTTTTTTTCCTTTCATTGGTAAAAAAAACATTGAGCCTCGTGCATGAGGTTGTATCTCTTTTTGTTTGCATTATTTTAAAGGAGTACTCCGATATAAGGTAAAAAAAAATGCTGCAGAAGCATACAGCATTGCTTATCTGTCAACCCCAGTTCTGAAACTGCAAAAAAAAACTATTTATTTTGTGTGTCCGTGGGTCCCTTTCTATGTCAGATATTCACTGTTGCTCAGTACTACAATTCCCAGAATGTAATGGTTTCCCTCAGATCTTGCATTACATAGCAGACTCTTTCTCCACACAGCTGCTGCATTCATTCCCTGTCTGTTCCTTTGCCTGTGGCAATTCCCATCCCAAGACAAATGCTGTAAATGCACCTTATGTTTCCTAAATGTCCCAATAAATAATTTGTATGTGTATATGGCAGGGAGATGGAAATGTAGTCTGTAGGGGCTGGTCTGAGGTGATGACATCACTCAGGTAGCAGGGTTTGAGCTCAGAGACAAGATCAAGCTACACCTCCAGAGACAGCAAAAGGATGATGTGTTGTCTTGGGAGAGAGGGAGGAGCTAGGGAGCTACTGAGACAACACCCCACTGAAAATAAAAGGACTACACAACTTCCTGTCAGGGAAGTTGTCACTATATTAGTAAGTCATATATCATGGGGTGATAATTTTCTAATACCGGAATGCCCCTTTAAAGCAAGAGATCCAACAGATTTAGATTCCAACAAATAAATTTTGGTCGTCTAAGTCTGTAAATATGTGTACAATTTACGTCAGACTAACAGTAAAGTTTCTTATAAAACATCTTTAGCACAGACCTAAGAAGGAACAAGACTATGGGAAAAAAAGAGGTAACAGGTTATTCAGTAGACGGTGGCATTTAGCTGGAACCCTTCTTTAGCTTCCCCTATAAACACATTGTTCAGCATCATTTTAGCTTCTCACCACTGCTGTAGTAGTGGAGCGCTCCATTAGGAATTAGATCTGCATGCAATCATTAGTCCATTCTATAAGTCCCACTCCTAGCACCCCTTTCTTCCTACAGTGAAAGTCTTACCACATAAATTAAAGCAGTGGGGCACACAAAAGGAGGTTAACCCCTTCACTGCAAGATAGTCTGCGACAAACGTCAAAGCAAACGTCACTGGCAGGTAATGGGCTAAGCAACTTTTGACAGCATTTTGTAAAGCATCCTTTTTCACAGTATCATCTTTCTTTGACCCCTGATTATGTTTTTGAAATTTTTTTGTTTTTTTTTCTTTTTATTTTTTTTCCATCACATCTAAAGCTAAAGCTATAATGAGGCCCATGTCCCTTTAAGAAAGTTCAAAGTTCACATTTCCAAAAAAGAACAACAGCTAAAAAAAATGTAGAAAACAAATTTAAAGAAAAAAAGAAAAAGAAAAGAGTGTTTCATTTTTTTTTTTTTGGTCTTGTTTGTTTCTCTCTTTTTCTTTCATTCATGTTTCAGATAAGTCCTCCACCTGATGTGGAAATTTTTTGGTATACGATTTGTTCCCCCTCATTTCCATGGCGCTTTCTCTGAAGTTTAAAGTTTATAACTTTTTTTTTTTTATACTTTGGCACAGAGAAAACAAAAATTGTTTGTAAAACCCACAAATAAAATGGAAAAATAAAATGAGAAGTTTTCAAAGAGGCCGTTAAAGCTTTTTGGACGGGGATGCAGGAGGGAAAGTCTAAGCTCCTCGCACCTCACCGGAATTTAAGTTTTTGGTTTCGATAACATTCCCTCCTTGAGTATCCTTTTTTTTTTTTATAATATCGGCTTCTTCAGATGAGGTATATAAGACAGAGAAAGACGCACCCCTGCAGCCCTCACCCTTGTGACTCTTGTACCATTGTCCACGGGATGTTAGGGCTCAGAAGGAGGGGGAACACGAGATTTTTGGTAACTCTATTTCTTGGTATATATCTTCACTTTACCAACTTCAGTCTGTACTTTGGCACAACGTTAGCAAAGAATAAGTTTTTGTTTGTTCTTTTTGGTTTCTCCTTTGTGTTTGTTTTGGTTTCATTTTTGGTTTGCTTGTTTTTTTTTTATTTTTGTCCATCCACGGAAACATGTGATCCTGGAAATATATCCCATGAGAAAAAGGCAAAAATAAAGCTCGGCAGCATTATAAATAAATAAATAAATAGGAATTAAGAGCAAAAAAGAAAGGGGCGGGGGTGCAATGAAGCAAAGTCGCTAACATATTTTTAGTCTAAAAAGCTATTGTGCGGTGTGAGGGTTAAAATATATAAATATATAGGGAAAGGGGAAAAAGAGACAATCAATAGGTAAAAGAAAGTAAAAATTACCAACTTCTCGTTATAAAAGATTGTAGAAAAAAACATCCGTGGGAAAGGGAAAACTTTTTGAAATGTTTTTTCCGCCAGCTCGGCAAAAGCTATTATAAGTTTTCTAACCACATCTAGAGCTGGAACGAGAAATATAG
This sequence comes from Hyla sarda, assembly GCF_029499605.1. Lineage (NCBI taxonomy): Eukaryota > Metazoa > Chordata > Amphibia > Anura > Hylidae > Hyla > Hyla sarda. Next base: position 16,718,071 of record NC_079198.1, on the reverse strand, counting down.
ATTTCGTTTTCTGTAAACAGAATTGTGAAAAGTTTCTTATGTGTAGTATGGGGATGTTAGGCGATTTCTAAATAAATACAGCGTAAATAATAGGGATTGGAAGGGGAAGGAGGTTCAGTGCTGGCTAAACATAAAAAAAAGCTATAAATAAATCTTTGTGTGTATTCTTCAATATGGACTTCACACATGTACACAGAGTTACTCTGAGGTTCTAGAGATATGTTAGGCTTTGGATAAAGCTGTTATTTTGGTATTTGGTGTAGAAGAGGGGGAGCGATGGGCATTATCTGAGTAGGTCTCCCTTATTTCACCCATGCACCCCATCTCATGAGCGGACACTCTCCCGCTGCAGCCTCCTTCCCTTCCTCCTAAAATCTGTGACATTCATTCTCTGTAATAAGAGAACGTAAAGCAACAGGAGGAAGGAGCTTGGAGGATCTCCCTGCCCCCCCCTGAATTCACCTCATACGTATCAGTAACTAAAAATGGCACCTAGATCAACATGACTAACAAGAGGGAGCAGGGGGGCTCAGTCTTTGGGAATTCCTTTGGTAGGGGAGCTCTGTACACCCAGAGTAGGGTGCAGCATATTTTTGGTTTCTCTGAAGTATTTCCGAGGTTTGGGTTTTTTGGTTCTTATTTGGTTTAGGAATTTGTTTTTGGTTCTTCATTTTGGTTCCAATCCCCCCCTCCATACATTTCACTTCTTCACTTGGAGGGTTGAGGGGGAAAGAGGCAACACCATCTGAAAAGTACTCACACCTCTACCCCCCTGAAGAATCCAGGAGCCACCATTTCTATGGAGACTCAGCTTGGGTGCTGGTGGAGGTTGAAGGGGGGGGGGGAGAGATGGTTTCCTCTTTCAATCACTCTCCCCGCTATGCTGGGAGCCTCCTGGACTGTGCTGTAGGGTAGAGAGAGGAGCCTCGCCAGAAGAAGTGGTGGAGGCTGGAGAGAGACTAGGGGTACCACCAGCAGAAGTGATGCGTCCCAGGCCAGAGCCGATAAGAGGGATACCTCCAGGGTTCAGGAAGAGCGGAGAGCTCACCAGACTGGGAGCGTTGGAGATGCTGGAACCACTGGCAAGGACGAGATTACCGCTGGCATCAAGACCGGAGAGTGGCAGAGAGCCACCACTGGTCAGAGCTAGGAGACAGAAGGACAGGAAAAATTAATGCAGTTCAGCTTTAAGAGAATTGGTCAGCTAAAACAATATTACAAAGGGATGAAAATACAGACGAAATTAAATAAAAGGAAAAATAAAGAACTATTTAAACCCTTAATGACCAGCCACTGCCTTTTGATGGCAGATGAAGCAGGTTCTAATTCTGCAGCAATATATTATAGTTTTGGTGGTTAAAAACTCCTGTTATCTGGTTGGAGTTGGTTGAGCGTCTGCCTACTGTAGACAGCCAGGGTTCCTGGAAAGAAGACAGAAATGATCATCTCTTTAAAGTCTACAAAATACTTAATAAACACCATGTAGCGAATGGAGGTAGCATCAATGCAATGATCGCCAGTTGGTCCTGGGCATGGCAGAGCTGCTGGGCATTAGCAGACTGAAGTCAGCTATGTTAGTGAATAGTGTCACAATAAGTGGGGCTTCTAAGTATTTACAAAAGAAAACTGCTAAATAAAGCACTATGCACTCAAATCATAGTTATAACAGTACCTGAGACTACGCATTTCATGACTAAATAGGTAACCCATCCTATTACTTTGGATTGCATATTTAAACTATAAAATACTTTTAAAAAAAATATTAAAAATAAATTTATTATATTTAACATTTGTCTACATTGCCCTTAAAAAAAATCAAAAGAAATGTATATATCTATCTTAAAAAAAATGGAATAAAAATATAGCATAACAATTATTTTAGTAGTAGGTCATTTAGGAATTAAACACCCTGGTTGTTAAGGGGTTAAATTAAGATAATAACATCACTCATGCATCCCTTTAGCTGTTTGGGGATTTGCCTGTTGCTATCATAAAAAAGAAACAGCAATTGTAAATTCTCAGTATTACTCATTTGTTCTAATAATGCTCAGCAACTGAAGTGCCAACATTGAATTGGATTTCTTAGTTTTCTTACTATTGGCACTCCGATAAATGCCAATAAACGCCAATAAAAACGTCCATTCTGCCGCATGGCATTTTTTTTTCTGAAAAAACACTGCGGCCATGTTAGCTGCAAGTCGATAGGGAACTGCAAAATGCCAGATCCACTTGGCGTTTTTCAGTTTGGCATTTTTTTTAAATCCTTTTGGCGTTTTTCAGCAATTTTTGGCTCCTGGGCAGTTTTTAAAAAATGACCTCTTGTTGAGACTTTGGCGTTTTTTAAGGAAAATCTCGGCATTTTCCTCCCATAGAAGTCTATGGAAGTGAAAAAGCGCCATGAAAAACACCATGTGGGTTTTAACTTTTGCCTTTTTGCCTGTGTTTTTATATTCTTTTTTGGACTTCAAAAGCGATCCAAAAAAGTGATGGCGATACCTTTTTTAATAAAATTTCGTAGGGTACCATTAAAAAAAAAATTCTAAAAAAGATACAGAAGTGATGGAAAAAAATTGTATTTAACAAAATTTGTATTTATTTTTAAACAGGGATCAATTTATGTGCGCGGGCAGGGCACTAAAAATGTATCCGACAATAATAAAAATGTAGTGTGTGTGTGTTTTTTTTTTTTAACATTTTTTAGGTAGTTTTCTTTACATTTTTTAGGTAGCACTACTACTCCCAGCATGGAACACTGTTCCATCATGGGAGTATAAGTACCTGTACTAATTGACAGAATTGACGTTGCAATCCTTCTGTATAATTTATAGATGCGGGCAGCCGCTCTTCTATGGTCCCCTGCACTGCCGTATATATACACCTATTCCTATTTCCAGCAGAGAGCTGTGATTGGCCAGATGGTTCCAGCCAATCACAACTCTCTGTGGGAAATATGGATAGGTGTATATATACGGCAGTGCAGGGGACCATAGAAAAGTGGCCGTCTGCATCTATACATTATACAGGAGGATCACAGTGGGTGTCAGAAGTGACACTCGCTGCGATCTGTCTATTAATGCAGGTACTACAGCTCCCAGCATGGAGCAGAGTGTGCTCCATGTTGGGAGTAGTAGTACGTGCAGTTAAGGACAGATCACAGCGGGTATCACTCCTGACACCCGATGGGATCGTCCTATCTATTGCAGTGATCTCTGCTCTGAACAGAGCGTCTCTATACAGTGCTCGCATCTCTGCACTATACTCCGGCCAGTGATATGAATAGAACATCACTGGATCATAGTTCCCGCTGAGAGCTGTGATTGGCTGCAACCATCCGGCCAATCCCCACTCTGGGCGGAAAATAGGAATGAGTGAGGTGAATATCTATTCATATTTCTGGTCGGCCGGGGTACAGAGCAGAGATGCGAGCGCTGTATAGAGCCACTTCGCATCTCTGCAGTAGATAGGACGATCGCGTCGGGTGTCAGGAGTGATACCCAGGGTGATCTTTCTATTAGTACAGGTAATACTACTCCCATCATGGAACAGTCTGTTCCATGCTGGGAGTAGTAGTACTACCTAAAAAATAGAGACAAAAAAAGTGAAACACACTTTATTAAAAAAAAAATTAAAATTTCGCTATAAAAAATAAACATTTTGTTAAATACATTTTTTCCCATCCCTACTGCATCTTTTTTTTTTTTGTACCCAAGAAATTTAGAAAAAAACGTCAAAGGGGCCAAAAATGCAATTTCCACTCAAAGGCAAAAACCTCAGAAAAACTGTCAAAATGTAGGAAAAACCTGTGGCAGTTTTTCTGGCGTTTTTTTTTTTTTTAAGTGTAAAAAAAAGAAACAAGTGGAAACCTAGCCTTATGGTTAATTCTACAAATTATAATTTATTCCACTTCTAGATGGTAAGTGCCGATCAGTGCCTATGCTAAAGATTACAGGATTTATTATAAAACAACAGAATTTTTTTAAATTTTATGACTGTTCCCTTTTTTTCTTACCTAAAAAAAAAAAAAATCTATTAAGTCACCATTTGTGTTCACATGTAAGGCTTCCTCCTGGGGTTCACAAATATAGATATGGTATGCAGCTGGAATGTCATGGAAACTTCACAGTCCATCAATACAAATGTAAATGTGATGACGCATGCTATGAACAGGCACGTGAGAGTCGGAGAGTCCATGTGACTTCTCCTGTTCTACAAACCTTGTATGGTGGCCAGTGGGTTTCCAGCCATGAGGGCTGGGTTCAACCCCGGGCTGACCCCGAGCACTGTGCCCCTGCAAGACCAAGAACATGGATAAGACCTGAAAGACATTCTCTAATGGTTACTGCCAAATGGACACCTTTCATAATACATCATCTATATATATATATATATATTGCAGCTTCTAACAGTGTATTAGCAAAGTGTTATAGGGGTATTCCGGCTCTATACATCCTATCCCCTATCCAAAGGATAGGGAATAAGATGTATGATCGAAGGGGTCCCGCCGCTGGCGGGACCCCTGCGATCATACATCTTATCCCCTATCCTTTAGATAGAGGATAAGATGTATAAAGCCGGAATATCCTTTAAAAAAAAAAATCTTTCAAAGAAAAATTCTAAGTTTTCAGAATTTGGTGAGGATGTGTTTTACAGATAGAGAGTTTGTGGGCTAATGTAAGTGCTACTGGTGCATTGCTAGGTATATGGCACAATATAAATGTCCTTTTAGGCAGTGAGGCAAACACAGATCAAGACACAGAACAGAGCAGATGCAGGGCATATTACTGCCTGTCTTGATCTACACTGCTCCAAAAAATAAGGGGAACACTTAAACAACACAATGTAACTCCAAGTCAATGACACTTCTGTGAAATCACACTGTCCACTCAGGAAGAAACACTGATTGATAATCAGTATTACATGCTGTTGTGCAAATGGAACAGACAACAGGTGGAAATTATAGGCAATTAGCAAGACACCCTCAATAAAGGAGTGGTTCTACAAGTGGTGACCACAGACAACTTCTCAGTTTCTATGTTTCCTGGCTGATGTTTTGGTTACTTTTGAATGCTGGCGGTGCTTTCACTCTAGTGGTAGCATGAGACGGAGTCTACAACCCACATTAGTGGCTCATGTAGTGCAGCTCATCCAGGATGGCACATCAATGCGAGCTGTGGCAAGAAGGTTTGCTGTGTCTGCCAGCGTAGTGTGACAGACGTGACAGAGTCTGGAGACGCAGTGGAGAATGTTCTGCTGACTGCAACATCCTTCAGCATGACCGGTTTGGCGGTGGGTCAGTAATGGTGTGGGGTGGCATTTCTTTGGGGGGCCGCACAGCCCTCCATGTGTTTGCCAGAGGTAGCCTGACTGCCATTAGGTACCGAGATGAGATCCTCAGACCCCCTTGTGATACCATATGCTGGTGCGGTTGGCCCTGGGTTCCTCCTAATAAAAGACAATACTAGACCTCATGTGGCTGGAGTGTGTCAGCAGTTCCTGCAAGAGGAAGGCTTGATGCTATGGACTGGCCGCCTGTTCCCCAGACCGGAATCCGATTGAGCACATCTGGGACATCATGTCTCGCTCCATCCACCACAGACTGTCCAGGAGTTGGCGGATGCTTTAGTCCAGGTCTGGGAGGATATCCCTCAGGAGACCATCCTCCACCTCCTAATCAGGAGCATGCCCAGGCGTTGTAGGGAGGTCATACGGGCACGTGGAGGCCACACACACTACTGAGCCTCATTGTGACTTGTATTAAGGACATTACATAAAGTTGGATCAGCCTGTAGTGGGGTTTTCCACTTTGATTTTGAGTGTGACTCCATATCCAGATCTCCATGGGTTGATAAATTTGATTTCAATTGATAATTTTTGTGTGATTTTGTTGTCAGCACATTCAATTATGTAAAGACAAAAGTATTTCATACAATTAGTTCATTCATTCAGATCTAGGATGTGTTATCTTAAGGTTCCCTTTATTTTTTTTAGCAGTGAATAAATTCTTACTACATTGTAACCATTTTCATTATATGCCTTTTAGATGTGGTTTCAGCTTAAATGCGCCTATGAACATACATCATATTCAGAGACTGTATATAGAGCAGCTATTTTTTTTAATAAAAATGTGATGCTAAATTAAATTTCTACATTTCAGTACTTACCCTGCATTGGGGCTAAGTCCTGTCAGGCTAAGCCCAGAATGGGTGCTGCTCTGGGGACTTGCACTTGTGCTGTTGCTTGGAGGAGGTGTGGCAGATGGGGGTGCTGTGTTGGAGGGTGGACGAGGATGTACAAGAGACCCCAATGTGGTAGGTAAGGTAGTCACTAAAAGCAAAGAGAAACAATAAGCAACAATTAAAAAAAAATAAGTCATTAGGTTATTATAATTACCAGGTAGCTGCAAATAAAATATATTTCCCAGCACAGAAGCTTGCTTTGTGCTTAACAGTGGGTAATGCAGCACATACCAGTGACATCCCATTTTGAGATATTTTAGAGGGGTGCAACATTTCAATTATACAAATATAGGATGCAGCAAATAAGGAGCACTGCTCAGTGAGAAAAAGGGGTGTCCGTTTACCTGTTGTGCTGAGATTACTGGAAGCCTGGGAAGTGAGCGTGGGGGCAGACACCGGGGGAGACACCTGGAGCAGATCAAGGAAAGGAGGAATAATGAGAGTGTGCAGGGAGGATGAGGAAACCAGAGGATAGAGACAGGAGGAATAACCAAGACTACTATAAGGTGCATAGTATGTTGACATGCATTGCTTTAAAGGGGTACTCCGGTGAAAACCTTTTTTCTTTTAAATGAACTGGTGGCAGAAAGTTAAGCATATTTGTAAATTACTTCTATTAAAAAATCTTAATCCTTCCAGTACTTATTAGCTGCTGAATGCTACAGAGGAAATTCCTTTCTTTTTGGAACACTGATGACATCACGAGCACAGTGCTCTCTTCTGACATCTCTGTCCATTTTAGCAACCATGCATAGCAGATGTCTGCTAAGAGCATCATGGTGGCTCAGTGGTTAGCACTGCTGCCTTGCAGTGCTGGGGACTTGGGTTCAAATCCCACTAAGGACAACAATAAATAAAGTGTTATTATTATAATGACGTCAGCAGAGAGAACTGTGCTCGTGATGTCATCAGAGGGCATTCCAAAAAGAAAAGAATTTCCTCTGTAGTATTCAGAAGTTAATAAGTACAGGAAGGATTAATATTTTTAAATAGAAGTAATTTACAAATATGTTTAACTTTCTGCCACCAGTTGATTTAAAAGAAAAAAGGTTTTCACCGGAGTACCCCTTTAAAGGGGTTATCCCAAGTTCTTGGAACAGGATAGTGTTTGGTCGTGCTGATCGGTGACGGTCTGGCTTCTGAGGGCCAAACTGATCACGAAAACAGGGTAAATTGTCCCAAGAGTAAGTAAGGTGACAGTGCACATGCTTGACCACTGCTCTATTCACTCTATATGAGACTTCTGAACGTTGCCAAGTCCTGAACTAAGCTATGCTCAGAAGTCCCATACACAGTGAATGGAGTGGTAGCTGAGCATGCGTTCTGCCACTGCATTCACTCGTAGGACAATTGACCATCGTTTCCATGATCGGTGTCTCAGCCAAAAGGTCTCTGCAGATCAGCAAGTTGATAGGGAATAACCTTTAACCTTGGGAAAACTCCTTTAAGGTGCGCAAAAATATTACAAAAACACAAAAGTTGAAATTAGTAGAATAGTGATTCCAGGGTTCAAGCCAAACGACATGCTTATTGGGTCAAAATGGCCAGATCAATATGATTTTAATATATGTAAAATCATAGAAAGTGTCAGAAAGTGAGAACTACTAGTACTAGTTTTGCAAAGTAAATAGAATAATTATGTATGCATGCCCTATAGCAGTGGTCTCCAACCTGCGGACCTCCAGATGTTGCAAAACTACAACTTCCAGCATGCCTGGACAGCCAACGGCTGTCCGGGCATGCTGGGAGTTGTAGTTTTGCAACATCTGGAGGTCCCCAGGTTGGAGACCACTGCCCTATAAAGATCACTCTTATCTAGAAGGGTTCCAGATGTGGTTTGGGGAGAATGTTTCTAAGGATTTTTACCAGATGGGTCCCATACAGTTGTCCTTTGTTCTGGCTAGAAATAAGTGGCATACTGCTACAAGGATTGATGCGTTTTTCCTTCTGCCGACGGTTACAGAACCATACGCGGATCACTTCCTTCTCCATGTTCAGCTGCTCAGCAATCACAAGGATCTCCTCAGAGGTAGGTTTCTGGTTCTGTACGACAGAGAAATGAATAGATGAAATACAAAAAAGTATACTAATCAAAATGCAATGTGTAAACCGAGTACTATTAATTGTAATTTTATTCTGTACTCGGCCTGAGCCATAAACAATACTAAAGCTCCAAACGGATACCTTAGCAGGACAATACACATGAATAATGTCATTATCTAATACGGAACGGTTTAAACCGACATTTCTGCCCATGCCTCACCGCAATAAAACTTTTCTCCAGTGCGAAGCGCACATTGGTCTCAATGCTGGTGCGTTTCTTGCGTCTACGACCAGGGAGCCCTTCATAGCCTCCCCCAGGACTGCTCAGAGGGTTAGGACTTGGCAGAGTGCTGTCTACTGACATTGTTTCTAGACAGAGGAAATCAGTGTTAAGAACAAACATTATAATAAATGCCATGTTAACCAAGTAACAATTGTCCACTGTCTTTTGATGGCGGTCAGTAAAGCTCCTCAGTCTCATATTGTGCGCAAAAAGAGAACATTTAAAATAAAGACGTGAAATAGAATCCCTTCAAGGGTTATTTTCATTTTGGCACGTTATATCTGGCCAGTCAGTGGGGGTCCGACCCCTGAGATCCCTGCCGATCCTGAGAACACAGGTAAATTGTGCCTCCGAGTCAACAGAGTACACTTTGCATGCATGGCCAGCTATCTATTCATACTCTATAGGGCATCCCCCACAGATCGGCTAGTTTTTCCTATCTATGGATAGGGCATAATTTGCTGAAATGGGAATACCCTTTAGTGTGTATTCACACATATAGTATACTGCGCATATTTGATTTGAAGCTGCAGAATTAAAGCTGCGGATATCAATGTAAACTATGTGACTGAACACAGCTTCAAATGCACAGATTTAAATCTGCCAAATATGTGCATGATACTGTATGTGTGAATATACCTTTTAATTTAAAAAAAATATATAGCAAAAAATTATATTTTTATATACCGCCACACAGCACATACAATTTGTCCCACATAAAACAATGCCTCACACAGTCAGGTCAAAAAGGGGTGACAAAAAGGTTATGACTGCTGAGATGCAAAGAGGGTTGGTCATTAAAGTGTTAAAAATAAATGGTGGTCACAAAAGTAATAAAGAGGCAAGAGCCGGGTATTTTTATTGTATGATACATTTTTCTTTTATCTTACCTGCATCACTTAGCCACTTCTGTAGTAATGGTTTTAGCTTGCACATGTTCTTGAAACTCAGGTTAAGTGCCTCAAATCGGGAGATGGTTGTCTGGGAGAAATCATTTCCATACAGCTTTCCCATAGCCAGGCCAACATCCCCCTGTAAAATAACATAACCCTCAACACATAAGGCAAAATCAGACCCTAAGAACATGGATGTAGGAGTACATCTTTCCCCCATATGACACAGCGGAACTACAAGACAACGCTGTCTGTCATATACATCATATCCTACATCAGTGTTGCCAACGGCTGTCCGGGCATGCTGGGAGTTGTAGTTTTGCAACAGCTGGAGGTTCCCTGGTTGGGGAACACTGTCCTACATGTATCTGTACCAAAGAACAGTATGTGCCTCATAAAGATATCCATCTGCAAAGCCAATCAATTAGGCACTCTTAGGCACATTAAGAGACATTAGCACAATCCCTACTCCACATTACATAAACACATGACTGTCTTAGGCCTCACATATTGTTTTTGTTTTTTTTTTCAAAAAAATGTTGACGTTATATGACGGAAGTATTCCTCAACATATACCTTAGATGGAGGCCTCCAACATAAACCTCTGCATGGCTGTATGAGGCTCTTTTCTGTTGCCAATTTAGGCTACCATAACCCTCCCTGGACTGAAATAGAAGGATCTGTTTTTTGTTTTTTTTTATAATGGCCCTTAAGCCATTTCTTCACAATTTTCTTAGTTAACGTTGTAATGCCTAGAAAGACGGAAGTCTTAAGGCCCCCAACCACTTTACACATGTGTTGGTTGGAACACCAATTTTTTGGGGGATGGATGGCCTTTCAATTTTTATGGGGGCTTGTCAATTTTTCCACCAACAGATGATGTCATCGGAGAGAATCATCTGTCTACTGTCCGATCATTTCGTTCTCGGGGGAAATAATCCACCACCAGAGGAGTCAATCATCATGAAAGGACAGGGGATAACTGTCTGATTGTGGAGGGTCCGACCGCTGGGGCTCCCCCACGATCTCCTACGCAGTGCCCCGCTTTCCGCATGAATGGAGCTGTGTTGACCCCACATGAAGTGTTGGCCGACACGCTCCCTCCATGTATCTCTACCGAAGAGCTGGAGAGACAGCATTCGTGTATCTCCGGCTCTCCCATGGAGATATATGGAGGGGGCGTGTTGACCACAGCTTCATGTGGGGGTTGACAGTCAATAGAAACAGTAGTACAACGATCACACTTATATAATACACTGGAATTTATGATGACAGAAAATCTTTCCCACCTGAGTGAATCCAAGTTTGATCCTACGTTGCTTGAAGGTTCGGGCAAATTGTTCTAACTCCTCCAAGTCACTGGGTTCCTCAGGATGAGATGGTGGTTCTGTATGTGACAATATTGGTTGATCCTGGGGTCCTGGACGGGACACAGCCTTTAAAGAGGAAAAAAGTCATAAAGTGAGGCTTCTCTCGTTAAATATATCACAAAATAAAAGTTGAATGGGTAGAACCATTACACAACAATAACTCGATCAGATTAAAATAATGTCCACATAGGACAACACTATGATTGACTGACAGATAGTTGATCAAAAAGTGAAGCCATGAGTGATGTTAAAGTGTTAAGGAGAACAGGAATTACAAACAGACAAGTGTGGTGTAGGACACATCCTCAGATGTTATTATCAGTGCTATTCATATTCTGGTTCACTCACCTGAGTGGGAAGGCCAGGCCTTGGCTGACCCGGAATGAGATTCCCCTGGCTTTGTTGAGGTAGCTGGAAGAGATTTGGTGCAGAAAGGAGGCCTGGAGAAGAAGGAAGGATAAGGACTAGAGATCCCAACTGTGTGAATGTATTTATTAAAATAACACACTTTTTGACAATTTCAATATCAAAACTAGAATCAAACACCACACAAGGAAATTTTCTTCTCTGACTGCAAGTTTTCTCTGTTAGGGTATGTTTACACATGCAAGTTACTTGCGAGCTTTCCGTTTCAGGTTTGAGCCATGGCGGGTTTTTCGCTGAGGATTTACCACAGCAGAAAATCTGCAGTAGACCCCAATGAGGTCAATGTAATTTTATGTGGATTAACTGCTGCCCATTGAGGGGAACCAGATGTGTATGTTTTAGCAAATAATTGCATTCTACATGAAATAACAATTCTGGAACATCTTTTTTTAGAAGTCCATGTTGTGCCATTCCTCTGTTATAGATACTGGGTGTCACCAGAGGTGTGTCCTTACATAATCTGATCCTATCCAACTGATGCTGTGTCACACAGTGTAAAAACATGCTCCTTAAAGGGGTACTCCAGTGGAAAACTATTTTTTTTTCATATCAACTGGCTCAAGAAAGTTAAACAGATTTGTAAATTACTTCTATTAAAAAATCTTAATCCTTCCAGTACTTATCAGCTGCTGTATACTACAGAGGAAGTTATTTTCTTTTTTGAATTTTTTTCAGTCTGACCACAGTGCTCTCTGCTGACACCTCTGTCCGTGTCAGGAACTGTCTAGAGCAGGAGAGGTTTGCTATGAGGATTTGCTCCTACTCTGGATAGTTCCTGACATGGACAGAGGTGTCAGCAGAGAGTACTGTGGTCAGACAGAAAGGAAATTCATAAAGAAAAGAACTTCCTGTGGAGCATACAGCAGCTGATAAGTACTGGAAGAATTAAGATTTTTATATAGAAGTAATTTACAAATCTGTATAACTTTCTGGCACCAGTTTATTTGAAAAAAAAAGTGTTTTCTACTGGAGTACCCCTTTAAAAAGAGAAACATAATGGCCACTTGTCAATTTATTCATATATATTTAGGAAAATAACAGAGGAATAGCACAGGTTTTTTCTAAAGGTGCATAGAGTACTGGGTGGTATGTCTGTATCATTAAATTCACAGAAACCTAATTTCTTTTCACATCTCTATCTATAGTTCACATAGTAAACAAGTCCTTATATTTATCTTTTTCTGAATTGACTCTACGGAGCCCCTAAGTTTATATTGTTAGATATTGTAGGCAGAGGATGTTTCAATAAATGTGACTCACCTTGTTGGCCTTGCCCCGCTTGGGGCAGCAGAAACTGTGTAGGGGACTGGAGAGGATGCCCGGGAACAAGAACCAGTTGCTGGAGTTGCAGCAGTTGCTGGATATCCTGCAAAAGTGACAAGTTAGGATAAGAGAAAATACATAATAAGCAGATAAAAACCATAGCAGATTTAGCTATAAAGAATGTAAAAGTTACAATAGAAAGCTTTGCACTAAAATGCACCTGCCATCTGAATGTTGTAAGGACTACAAAGACTATAAATGTATTACAACATGAAATCACAGGAAAAAATAAAGACTCACTAGGAAGTTTAGTCAAATCTTAGCAAAAAAAAAAACCTCAAAATATTAACACATATTAATGTGTAGGTTGGCATACACAAATATACTAGGGAACTGAAAACTTATTCTTGGGCCTGATTCACACTACAGAATTTCCGACCAGAATTCCGCTCAGGAATTCCAATCGGAAATTTCGCTGCATGAAGCTTAACATGCAGGTGAATGGGTTTTCCGTGAATCCAATCACACTGCGGAATTTTCTGGTCGGAATTTTACGCCAGAAAATTCTCATCAAAAATGTTCTGGGGGAACCCGCTCCGCAGACACTGCTGTCTATGGGGACGGTAATGCCTGCGCGGTCCTATCGCTGACTGATGGCAGTGCTCGGAAGCTTCAGGAGGAAGTTTTCCGTCTGAAGCTTCTCAAAGTCGAACCCTGCCTTAGGGTACGTTCACACATGCAGATTTTTTAGCGGGTTTTCCGCTGCGTATTTGAAAGTGGGCGGGCTCTTCTAGGCTGTCCACAGCAGATTTTCCGCGGCGGAATGTACACTGCGGAAAATCTGCTGCAAGCCCCATTGAAGTCAGTAGGGACTGTGGCGGATTTTCCGGAGCGTAAATTCCGCACTGAAAATCTGTTGCGGACAGCCAAGAAGAGCCCGCCCACTTTCAAATACGCAGCGGAAAACCCGCTAAAAAAATTTGCGCGTGTTAATGTACCCTTAGGCTGCATTTACATCACATTCTGGCAGTAAAGTTAAACAGATTACTTTTATTAAAAAATCTTAATCCTTCCAGTTCTGATTAGCTGCTGAATACTACATAGGAAATAATTTTCTTTTTGGAACACAGAGCTCTCTGCTGACATCACGACCACAGTGCTCTCTGCTGCCATCTCTGTCCATTTTAGGAACTGTCCAGAACAGCATATGTTTGCTATGGGGATTTCCTTTTACTCTGTGTTTCAAAGGGAAAAACAGCTCTGGACAGTTCTTAACCCCTTAAGGACCGGGGTTTTTTCCGTTTTTGCATTTTCGTTTTTTGCTCCTTGCCTTTAAAAAATCATAACTCTTTCAATTTTGCACCTAAAAATCCATATGATGGCTTATTTTTTGCGCCACCAATTCTAATTTGTAATGACGTCAGTCATTTTACCCAAAAATCTACGGTGAAACGGAAAAAAAAATCATTGTGCGACAAAATTGAAAAAAAAACGCAGTTTTGTAACTTTTGGGGGCTTCCGTTTCTACGTAGTACATTTTTCGGTAAAAATGACACCTTATCTTTATTCTGTAGGTCCATACGATTAAAATGATACCCTACTTATATAGATTTGATTTTTTAAGACTTCTGGAAAAAATCATAACTACATGCAGGAAAATTAATACGTTTAAAATTGTCATCTTCTGACCCCTATAACTTTTTTATTTTTCCGTGTATGGGGCGGTATGAGGGCTCATTTTTTGCGCCGTGATCTGAAGTTTTTAACGGTACAATTTTTGCATTGATAGGACTTATTGATCGCTTTTTATTAATTTTTAAATGATATAAAAAGTGACCAAAAAAGCACTATTTTGGACTTTGGAATTTTTTTGCGCGCACGCCATTGACCGAGCGGTTTAATTAATGATATATTTTTATAATTCGGACATTTCCGCACGCGGTGATACCATATATGTTCATTTTTCTTTTTATTTACACTGTGTTTTTTTTTTTATTGGAAAAGGGGGGTGATTCAAACTTTTAATAGGGGAGGAGTTAAATGATATTTATTCACTTTTTTTTTTCACTTTTTTTTTGCAGTGTTATAGGTCCCATAGGGACCTATAACACTGCACACACTGATCTTCTATGCTGATCACTGGTTTCTCATAAGAAACCAGTGATCAACGATTCTGCCGCATGACTGCTCATGCCTGGATCTCAGGCACTGAGCAGTCATTCGGCGATCGGACAGCGAGGAGGCAGGTAGGGGCCCTCCCGCTGTCCTGTGAGCTGTTCGGGATGCCGCGATTAGCCGCGGCTATCCCGAACAGCCCGACTGAGCTAGCCGGCCACTTTCGGTTTCACTTTTAGCCGCGCGGCTCAGCTCTGAGCGCGCGGCTAAAGGGTTAATAGCGCGCGGTGCCGCGATCGGCACTGTGCGCTATTAGAGGCGGGTCCCGGCTTCACTATGACGCCGGGCCCGCCGCGATATGACGCGGGGTTACTGTGTAACCCCGCGTTATATCAGGAGAGCAGGACCAAGGGCGTACCTGTACGCCCTTGGTCCTTAAGGGGTTAAAATGGACAGATGTCAGCAGAGAGAGAAACCATTTCCTATGTAGTATTCAGAAGCTAATAAGTACAGGAAGGATTAAGATTATTTAATAGAAGTAATTTACAAATCTGTTTAACTTTCTGGCACCAGTTGATTAAAAAAATAAAAAGTTTTCCACCGGAGTACCCCTGTAATGGACTAAACAAGCGAGTGTGTTTAAACCACTGAAGTGAATGGATAGGCTGCAAGACAAGATGGCACTTTTTTTTTGCTAGCACCCCCGATGTATACCTACAACGTACTGCCCGAACTTAATTCAAGGCTTCGAAATATGGGCTAATACAGCAAAATACAGGCTGCCATTTTAGAAGTTGTAGCAGACTCAGGCTATCCTACAACAGGACTAATGGTCTCATAGGGAAGCCACAGGGATCTGGTTGCCCTAATCTTCATTGTATTATCATCTAAATCATTGTTTACGAACCAGGGTGCCTCCAACTGTCGCAAAACTACAACCCCAGCATGCCCAGACCGCCAAAGGCTGTCTGGGAATGCTGGGAATTGTAGTTTTGCAACAACTAATTCAACCCATTTATAAATGGAGCATAAAAAATATTATATATACTAGTGGTCTCCAACCTGCAGACCTCCAGATGTTGCAAAACTACAACTCCCAGCATGCCCGGACAGCCAACGGCTGTCCGGGCATGCTGGGAGTCGTAGTTTTGCAACATCTGGAGGTCCACAGGTTGAAGACCACTGATATATACATTAGGTAACCGCCGTTCATGCAGTTCCCATTTAAAGGGGTTCTCCAGGGTTACACAGGATAGGGGATATCCAAAGGATAGGGGATAAGATGCCTGATCGCTGGAGTCCCGCCGCTGGGGACCCCCGGGATCATGCACATGGCACCCCATTTGTAATCAGTCCCCGTTGCATGTTCGCTCCGGGTCTGATTACCGGCAACCACAGGGCCAGCAGCGTGTGACGTCTCGCCTCCGCCCCCGTGTGACGTCACGCTCCGCCCCTCAATGCAAGCCTATGGGAGGGGGCGTGATAGCTGTCACACCCCCTCCCGTAGGCTTGCATTGAGGGGCGGAGCGTGACGTCACACGCCGCCGGCCTTGTGGTCGTCGGTAATCAGACCTGGAGCGAACACGCTCCGGGGACTGATTACAAACGGGGTGCCGCGTGCATGATCATGGGCGTCCCCATCGGCGGGACTCCCGCGATCAGGCATCTTATCCCCTATCCTTTGGATAGGGAATAAGATGTGTAAGCACCGGAGAACCCCTTTTAAGTGGTTTAGAATCATCAATAGTTACTATACCCTTTAAATAAGTGATGTTATGGTGTGTTTAGGTTCTGTCATTGCAAATTAGGAAGGTTATACTTAGTTTTTTTTTAACATTTATGGATTCTCCTGTCTAGAGCAATGACTGCGAGGATAATCAGATGTGCATCTCATGAAATCTGCCACTGCGGGTTTGAGAATTGTCTGGGAATTTATATTACACTATTTGCAATACTGCCTGATCAAAGGTCCGGCGTCATTCTCTATTGATCTGGTATGCGCGCTGTTTAATATATAATGAGCATTGGGGAAAGAGCAAATTTAAAAAACATATTTCTTTTGACGTTTCAAAGATAAGTACACATTGTAAATTAATCAGAAAACCAGAAATGTTCCATGTGGTTTTCAATGGAAATAATAGTATGCTATTTTCAGTAATAATATATGTGCATAGGTTTTCAGGAGTTTGTGAGAACTGAAGATAGTCTAGATAAAATTGTGACTGGTGGGGAAATCATTCCTGCACGGGGCAGACTTCCTGTCACCTGCCTTACAGACAAAGATTGTGAGCATTGCTTAGTCCTAAAAACCGATAAAAGCTAATAGTGGTTTAAAGGGGTTATCAAGGAAAAAAACTTTTTTTTATATATATCAACTGGCTCCAGAAAGTTAAACAGATTTGTAAATTCTATTAAAAAATCTTAATCCTTTTAGTACTTATGAGCTTCTGAAGTTAAGGTTGTTCTTTTCTGTCTAAGTGCTCTCTGATGACACTTGTCTCGGGAACCACCCAGTTTAGAAGCAAATCTCCATAGCAAACCTCTTCTAAACTTGGCGTTTCCCGAGACACGTGTCATCAGAGTTGTTCTTTTCTATCTAAGTGCTCTCTGATGACACGTGTCTCGGGAAACGCCCAGTTTAGAAGAGGTTTGCTATGGGGATTTGCTTCTAAACTGGGCGTTTCCCGAGACACGTATCATCAGAGAGCACTTAGACAGAAAAGAACAACCTTAACTTCAGATGCTCATAAGTACTGAAAGGATAAATTTTTTTTAATAGAAGTAATTTATAAATCTGTTTAACTTTCTGGAGCCAGTTGATATATATATAAAAAAAGTGTTTTCCTGGATAACCCCTTTAATCTTTCATCATTGGTGAGTGACGGGCATTATAATATTGCTTTTTGAGGACACATCCTCTCCTCCGTATATACCACCATACAGAGCACTGCCATATCATCCCAAACAGTCCTGAGAATAAGTGGGAAACAAAGCTGGTTTACAGCTGCATCTCTTTCCATGTTTCCGGCCACCCACTCGTACAGGGAGCTACATTCAACATTCAAGTGAGTATCCTCTTAGCCCTTGACAAAGGCAGTACGCTGGCAAAACATCACGGAGGCTATAGGAGTGGGTTTTAATATCATCAGACACCTTAGGCGGTGAACACAAAATACGTTCACTATATATAACAGTGGATGGGGCATTGATACCTAAATAGAAAGAGTATATCATGTTTCATATAAAGCCAGAAATTACCATTCCATTGTTAGGAGGTCATATTTATGGTTGCTGGTGAGAGCAGCATGTTAGAACTGTCCAATCAATAAGGTGCTGCTAGGATTTTAAACAAGATTATAGTGCTCATCGTTTAAGCTTTAAGAAGCATAATAAGGCATTTTGTAAGGCTTTTCCCCACAGGGGCACTCCCTTAAAGAGTACCTGTCATCAACTAAACTTTCCCTGATCCCCCTCCCATCTGTCCCTTACTCTATCTATGCCTATCCCTGTGTTTATTGAGGTTCAAAACGCTGTGGAAATACCTTTTTTTATCCCTCTTCATTAGCTCAGGAGCACTGTCTTTCTGAGGGGTGGAAGGAGGCGGTCCCAGCAGGCATGATGTCACATGAAGCCTGGCCGGGACTCTGCTTCTGCCAGTCTTCCTGTATGCTGCTCTCCCTCTGCAGCAGTGTTTCCCAAACAGGGTATCTCCAGCTGTTGCAAAACTACAACTCCCAGCATGCCCAGACAGCCAACAGCTGGTCTGGGCGGTGGGAGCAATTACAGAGGCAGTAATTAAGATGAATGTCGGGGGGGGGGGGGGGGAGGCACAGAGCAGGGAGTGCAGTGAGATAATACAGTGTATAAGATAACGTGTGGTGAGGGGCAGGGAGAACACAGAGCAGGGGGGAGGTGACTGGCCTCTTTTATATGAGAGGTATGTGCAGACTTGTAGCTCACAGTGCTGCTCCAGGCTGGGAGGGAGTCCTGAGCTGAGAGTACTGAACTTCTTGTGGAAGGACCAGTGCCCTTTCAGCATTAGTCCTAAAAGTTGTACACTTACTATGAAAAGCATAGGAAGCTGACTGCAGACCAGGCATAGAAGAGAGACCCCTAGTGGCCAAAAGTATAAAATGAAAACACTAGTATAAATATGAATATTTTTTAATGAAGATATATTACAATATGTCTTCATTAATGATTCATTAATGAACAACATATTAAAAGTTTTTGTTGATGACAGGTACTCTTTAAGGGTTGTATTATCTTAGGAACTTTGGTTATTGTGTTAGTTGCATTCAAGTGGGCATCATTGTTGGACAAAAAAAAAAAAAAGTGATAAAGATAAAGCCCTACATCAGCACCCAGGCCCTCCATTCTCAGAATTAGTGGTTGTCCCAGAGGCCAGACCCTCACTGACCATAAAGTGATGGCATATCCTAGTTGGCAGGATGTCAACCCAATGCATACTTGTGAAAAGTAGTCACCATGGGGATAGGAGGATTCCACTTCATTGCCTATTCCTAGACAAATGGTCATAGGGGGGAGATTTATCAAAACCTGTGCAAAGGAAAATTTGTCTAGTTGCCCATAGCAACCAATCAGATCGCTTCTTTAATTTTGCAGAGGCCTTGTTAGAAATGAAAGAAGAGATCTGATTGGTTGCTATGGGCAACTTTTTCCTCTGGACAGGTTTTGATAAATCTCCCCCATAATGCTTATTGCCCCTACCCCTCCTGTTTCTCTCCTAACCAATTTGCCCTTCCTTTCTCTGTTTGTTTACAATGAAGTCCCTGAATTAAAGGAGTATTCCACCCTCCAATAACACCCCCTATCCACAGGATGGGAGATAAGTGTCTGATTGTGATGGAAGTCTAACCTGTGGGACCCCATATGATCTTGAGAACGGGGACACGACTCCCCCCCCCCCCCCCCACTGAATGACTGATGGGCTGAGTGATGGGTTGGAATGCGCCCTATTCATTCCCTATGGAGGTGCCAAAGATAACCGGCTGGAATACCCCTATAACACTCCATCTCACCTTAGACACCATAGCTGCCGGAGGAGCTGCAGTATGCCACTTTATGTACGGGACAGTGTAAACTTGCAGCCGCATCAGCCAAGTATTTTTCAATTGACTGAATAATCTTTTTCTCACCATATACAATGCAAATTACGATATAAAAAGTGCAAATTCTTTATTCACAATCAATTCATAGTGATCCTGGACACATGCCGTGCTCACCTGTGCAGTGAGGTGGATGGGCTGGGACAAAGCAAGTTGGGGGGGTTGCTGTTGGTTGTTTGGGGACTGGGTGTCAGACCCTGACTGGGAGGCGCTGGCAGCGGCAGCAGCGTTGGATTGCTGGACAGCAGCTGCTAGAAGCTGAGCTTGCTGGAGAAGCAACTGCTGCTGTGCAGGGAGAAGTGCAGTTAGCTGCAGCCAGGAGAAAGAAAAGCAGGGAGGAGAAAACAAAGCAAAGAGGGGAACCAAAAAGGAACAAAAGAAAAGGGTCAAGGGTAGAGATAAAGTAAAAAAAAAAAAAATTATAATAATTAAAAATGAATAAGGGAGAAAAAGACAATGCAGTGAGAATAAGATAATATAAATGAAGCAAAGCAGCAAATGCTTACATAGATATATACGGTAATATAAACAGTCATTAAAGGGGTACTCCGCTGGAAATTTTCTTTTAAATCAACTGGTGCAAGAATGTAAAATAGTTTTGTAAATTACTTCTATTTAAAAATCTTAATCCTTCCAGTACTTATCAGCTGCTATATACTACAGAGGAAATTCTTTTCTTTTTGATTTTCCTTTCTGTCTGACCACAGAGTTCTCTGCTGACACCCCTGTCCATGCCAGGAACTGTCCAGAGTAGGAGCAATTCCCCATAGCAAACTTATCCTGCTCTGGACAGTTCCTGACATGGACAGAGGTGTCAGCAGAGAGCACTCGGGTCAGACAGAAAAGAAATTTAAAAAAAATGAAAGAACTTCCTGTGGACCATACAGCAGCTGCTAAGTACTGGAAGGATTAAGATTTTTAAAATAAAAGTAATTAACAAATCTAAAAAAATATATTGGAGAGGCTCTTGTCTATCTAACTATCAATAATGACCTGGGCTACCCAATCTGACACTTATACCCACGGTGTCTGCAAACATAAAATATACCATAAAAAAATAGTGGGGCTCAAGGTCAAAGATATAGGTCCACAAATAATTAATAATAATAATTAAATAATTAATTCAATACAAATATGTGCTATAATACTGTGACTTCCAGGTATTATAGCACATATTTGTATTGAATTAATTATTTAAATACATTTGTGGACCTATATTTTTTACCTTGAGCCCCAATATTTTTTATGGTATAGTTAACAAATCTGTTTAACTTTCTGGCACAAGTTGATTTAAAAAAAATGTTTTCCAGTGGAGTACCCCTTTAAGTCATAAATAACACCATAAATAATGACACATGCAGAAAAATGTAAGAAATCGGGTCACCAAATGCACAGACCACATACACCAATGGTTTATTCACCAGGAATTTTGGTGCATAAATTTTGCATTAGGTCTTAACAACCAATAGGTTTTACTTTACATTTGAGATACAATACAGTGTTTCCAAACCAGGGTGCCTCCAGCTGTTGCAAAACTACAACTCCCAGCATGCCCGGACAGCCTTTGGCTGTCCGGGCATGCTGGGGGTTGTAGTTTTGCAAAGGCTTAGAGGCATCCTGGAATGGAAAAACTGATATAAAACTGATGTCACATCATCTGCTAGTGAGTTGTTTGGTGGCTCAGAAAGAACGGTAAACATTCTGTAGAAGAGATCACAAGCATCTGGATCCAACAGAGCGAGACAAGATAGTGAAGACGTTGTAGAGCTTTAACAGCTGTCCCAGGAAGACTTGTCCACAATAGCACCCATTTTTTGCCCCAATTCATGTAAAATGAAAATTTTGCAATAGGTTTTTGATGAAACAATTCCCTCTCGTCTGTTTCTATAGCTCTTATGCAGAACTATGTGTCTCCATGGTAACAGACAACAAATACACTCCTCTGTAGTCAGGTGCAAACTCCCTTCCGATTGTTCACAATTTAAACTAACATACAGTCAGTGAATTAGGAAGAATAGAGGACAGATTTAGATAAGAGTCTGACTGCAAAATGAGACTATACAGGGCCATGCATAGGTTTGCATAAAGGCTGTAGAAACAAAACAATACATTTTAAGTAAAACCTATTGCAAAGTTGCTACATGTTTCATTATTCATTGGCTGTGAGGATGGACATAGCTCTTAAAGGGGTTATCCCGGAAAAAAAACTTTTTTTATATATATCAACTGGCTCCAGAAAGTGAAACAGATTTGCAAATTACTTCTATTAAAAAATGTTAATCCTTTCTGTACTTATGAGCTGCTGAAGTTGAATTGTTCTTTTTTGTCTAAGTGCTCTCTCATGGCACGTGTCTCGGGAGCTGTCCAGAGTAGAAGCAAATTCCCATAGGAACTGCTCCCGAGACACGTGTCATCAGAGAGCACTTAGACAGAAAAGAACAACTCAACTTCAGCAGCTGATAATTATTGGAAGGATTAAGATTTTTTAATAGAAGTAATTTACCAATCTGTTTAACTTTCTGGAGCCAGTTGAGCTAAAAAAAAAAAAAGTTTTTCTCCTGGAATACCCCTTTAACGCCTTTCTGATTTTTGACATCCTATTAGGTCATGATGTTGAGGATGATATCAAGTCACAATACACTTCAATAAAGTAGTATTAGAGTTTAAGGGATAAGTGATCAAATGATCTCTTGTACAAGTCCACTAAATATATAACAAAAAGTGTATTGAAATTTCAAAATACCCCTTAATCCTTGATCAATTGAAAACAAAACAGTAAATAAAAGTAAAATAAACCTAAATTGGTATTGCAATGTTCGCAAATGTTCAAACTATTAAAATCTAACATTAATTATCCTGTACAGTGAATGTCATCTGATTAAAAAAAATTCCATAATTGCATTTTTTTTGTCAAGCTGCATCCCAAAAAATGAATTAAAAAGTGATCAGAAGGTCCAATCTACCCCAAATTGTACCAATAACAACTAAAAAAAAAAAAAAAAAAAACAATCCAATACGGGTGCTCTATAGATGGAAAAAAAAAACATAAAAAAATAAATAAATGTTGATGTAGTAAATTAGGGTTGCCATTAAAACATGGTATTTGGCCCACTAAAATAAACCCTCATATGACAACTGAAAATACAATTGTTATAGTTCTTAGAGGAAGGAAAACAACAATGCAGATGCCAAAAAACTCTGCCTTAAAGGACATCTGCAGGGTGATTAACACTTATCCCCTATGCACAGGGGGGATAAGTGTTTGATCACGGGGGGTCCGACCGCTGGGACTCCCTGTGATCTCCTGTACGGGGCCGCGGCTGTCCCGTGCAGGGGGCGTGCCAGCCGCAGCATGACATTGCAATAGGCACGCCTCCTCCATACATCTCTATGGGAGAGGCGGGGAGGCAGCGTTCGTGCCTCCCCGCCTCCCCAATAGAACTGTATATGAGCGCTAATGGCGGCGCCCCATTAGGGAGATCAAGGGGGGGGGGGGGTCCCAGCGGTCGGACCCCCCACGATCAAACACTTATCCCCTATCTTGTAGATACGGGATAAGTGTATATAGCGCTGCAGTTGTCCTTTAAAAGTGTAATCCACAATTTTCCCTATCCACAGGACTGGTGGGGGTGCCAATGGTCAGACCCCCACCAATCAGCTTGCTATCCCCTATCCTGTGCATACGTGTTAACTTTTCAAGTTGGCAATACCCATTTAAAACAAAGATAATGTTTCAAAACTCCCAGCTCTATAGGACCACAAATTTAACAAATAAATTTAGGACTAACATAAGCACAAACATTACTCTGATAAACTGGAACTTACCCCAGCCAGCTGGCTGCCAGCAAGGAGGAGCTGTGTTTGAGGGAGGGAGGTAGGCGGTTGCTGGGGGGCAGAAGGAGCCTGTGGGGTGGGAGGAGCAGAAGGCATTGGGGGAACTGGAGTGCCAGGAAGGGATGGGGACCGCTCCCCACATTCTTCATCTGTAATCTATATTGAAAATAACAGTGACATTTATTAAAAGTGTCTAAAATTTTGTTTCTCTAAATTAAATAATCTTATATAAGGGCCAACGTTCAGTGAGCCTGGCCACATGAGTGATCGAACCTTGTGAAGCCTCTATAAATATTTTACCTTGAGAAGGCTCTGTAAATTGTTTACTTCTATGACTAAGCCCATTCAATTTCAATTTACACCATAATGTCTGGTTTATGTACAGACCCTCTTAGCTATGACTCCTTTTTTTAAGCACATTTCAAATATGTTTAATGAAGAAAATTATGATTAAAAACTAAAAAGATAACCCTCTAGAACACTTCTTGATGGATTATTACAAACAGTACCTCGAGTTATAAGTGTTCATTACATTTGGGAAATGTGTCACCTAGAGTTGTTTATAGATTAAAGCCAGATAATGAAACATGGTTCTTTTTATTCTAGTCAGCTGCCGTTATCTGACTATAATTTTTTTTATTGCACTTTTTGTACATTATTATGGGGGCAGCCATATTTCCTGAACAGCAGCCCTATGGACATAGGACACAATAAACTGGAGGGGACCATACTGTCCTCTATGGAAAAGTTAGGAGGGGAGCTGTGACCATCGCCTACTGTGAATTACCCGATTTGCTCTTATCTATGTACTGGTGTCCTGTCTGTGATAATAATGATGAAACCGCTAGAAGGTTTTCTCAACAGAACAGGAAGTGTCAGCTTATTATTAGGCTTAGTGGCCAGAAAAATAAATGAAAAGGTGTACCAAAAATTTTCAATTTTTATTTATTTATTTGTTTAAACAATGAGTCAATTTCCCATGAAACCTTTTATTTAAATCAGATGAGATTCTGTACTTTATAATGGGGCTAGGAAACTACTTAATTCACTTAAGAAAAATAGAATATTTAGTATTCTGGTCTACAGGGAAATACAGTAATAATGGGTTTATGGGGAAGTTAGACTAAAAAAGGGAACTCAGGAAACGGGTGCAATGCTGTAATGGCTCCGGGGATTCCCCCACTATGTCCCTAAGATGATCACAGTGAATCACAAACAGGCCTCAAAGACCACGTCGCCATGTATATGTTCTAAAGTGACGCTGATCTTGCTTCTTCTACATACATCTATAATGTTGGGCCCTAACCTGTAGTTCCCCAGCTAAAATAAGGCTGCTTTCACACTATAAAATTCATCCGTTTTAAAGATCCGTTTGATGTTCCATCATGAAAACCCTGAAAATCGGCCATTAAACGTCCATTAGAAAATCCCATTATAGTCTATGGGATTTTTGCATTATCCGTTTTAATCCGTTATAGTCCGTTATGAATAACGGACATTGTTTTGTGAAGGGAGAATGAATGGAAGAAATAGTGCATGCACTATTTCTCCCGTTACTATCTTCCGTCACAAAATAACGTCTGTTATTCATAACGGACTATAACGGATTAAAACGGATAATGCAAAAATCCCATAGACTATAATAGGATTTTCGAACGGACATATGGGATTTTCTAACGGACGTTTAATGGCCGATTTTCAGGGTTTTCACAACGGAACATCAAACGGATATTTAAAATGGATGAATTTTATAGTGTGAAAGCAGCGTAAAACTAAAATATCTGGGTTGCACTGTCAGAGCATAATGGGAATTGTACTTCTTCAAAACAGGTTGAGAGCCATAGGTTGGGGGAGATGTGCAAATATTAACATTATTAAAATAATTGAATTATTACTGTGGGATCATCTGTGGCCAACCCTAAGGATCCACTGGCATTAGTCTACATACCTTTGGAGACATTGAGAAGGGAGATCCCTTGTTTTGTTGCACCTAAATAAAAAAAATCACATAAACTGAGTAATGGAAGCAAAACCTAGACTTGTAAGAAATGTGAATAGAAATCAAACTCTTACCTCATGTAAAGAATCTGCACCATTCCTTTCACTGTCTGTAAGAAAAAAATAAAATCAGGTTAATGGAACATGGAGTATCTGAGCCCCTTCTCAGTCTTCTAGGTTGTATGTGACTTCTCCTCATGTAAGTGACCATAACCGTCCAATAAGCTGTGTAGACTGGGCAATTGGGTAAACAACCAACACCATGTAAAGACATTGGGAAAGCTTTATTAAGACTGACATTTTATATGCTAGTTCTAGGCCGATGTGTAGTAGAGAAAGATGCAAGTTTAGGCTGTTCTAATGACAGATATAAAAATTTTGTTTGCACAATAATATGCACCAACTTTTGTGGTAAATAATAATAATTCTGTTGGACAAACAGTGGCCCTGCTCCCTCCAGGTTAGCTCACCCGCTGTTCGAGTAATTATTGAAAAGTGGTGAGAAGCAATAAAAGTTGCAAATGACAGTGTAAATAAATTTACCACTTTTTTATGCCACTAAACTGGTACAAAGCTATTGACAAATCCCCCCTCTCCTACAATTTCTGTTTTATGGGCATTTTTTCCAATTCAGCTGAATATAATAGAATTGGCACAAGCAGATATCTCACCAATGTTTACCTGTCTTCTAAGCTTCTGAGCAACAAACCCCATCCTTTACCTTTCTACAAGATTATTGAAGGTTTTTGTCTATCACATATAGAATTTTTTAATGGGGAAAAAAAAAACCCGATGTGCCAAGATGAGTAATCATAACCCTTAAAGGGGTTATCCAGGAATAGAAAAGTAAGAAAGTAGCTCTGTTTTTCTATTCCTGGATAGCCCCTTTAAAGGAAATCTGTCAGTAGTATCACCCGCACTAAACCTGTCACACAGGCTTGTAGTGCAGGTGATGCTGATTAAAGCGGTACTCACATGGTCCAGATTCACCCAGTCATTCTGCCTCAAATCGCGTTTTTCTATTTATGCTAATGAGGGCCTTGGGGCACGGGCGGAGCTCTGATCCGAGCTTGGGGCGCGCTGACGTCATCTTCACTGGGCGGCCGCTCCGCCCGACTCATCAATATTCATAACCTCCCTCCCTGCTCCTTCGCCTGTGTTAGTGTATGGCGCATGCGCCGCTCACTGTTCACTCCCGGAAGCGGCATTCCCCTCAGATTCACTGTCGCAGCCATCTTTTATAAGTAAGAAGCCAAGGGGAACGCCGCTTCCGGGAGTGAACAGTGAGCGGTGCATGTGACATACACTAACACAGGCGAAGGAGCAGGGAGGGAGGTTATGAATATTAATGAGCCGGGAGGAGTGGCCGCCCCATGACGTCAGCGCGCCCCAAGCTCGGATCGGAACTCCGCCCATGCCCCAAGGCCATCATTAGCATAAATAGAAAAACGAGATTTGCAGCGGAACAGCTGGGCGAATCTGGACAATGTGAGTACCGTTTTAATCAGCATCACCTGCACTACAAGCCTGTGTGACGGATTTAGTGCAGGTAATACTACTGACAGATTTCCTTTAAGCCCCATTCGCACCGCATAATTTTCCAGCAGAAATTAAGCTTGGAAATTCTGTTGCGGCAGATTCCCATTGTTTTCAAACAGATTCTGGTGCACCATGAACACGGCAGAATTTCTGTGCCAGAAATTTTATGGGATACGCCGCCCCTTGACATCTTATCCCCTATCCAAGGATAGGGGATAAGATGTCTGATCGCGGGGTTCCTGCCCATCGAAGTTTGCTCCATGCCTGATGACTCACGATACAGGGGCCAGCGGTTCGTGACATCATGGCCCCGCCCATTTGTTTTGTTATGCCCCGCCCCTTAATGCAAGTCTATGGGAGGGGCGTGGCCACCGTCACGGCCCATGTATGTGAGTCATCCGGCACGGAGCAAACTTTGGCTCCATGCTGAAGATTCCTAGGGGCTGCAGGAGAGATCGTGGGGTCCCCTGCGGCGGGACCTCCGCGATCAGACGTCTTATCCCCTATCCTTGGATAGGGGATAAGATGTCTAGGGGCGGAGTACCCCTTTAAATTCTGGAATCCACTCAGAAATGAATTGTCGTCTACGGAGACAGCTCATTTTTGAGTGGTCATTGGCGCCTGTTGCCCATCTGACTGGAAATTCTGCAATAATTCCAATGTGTAAATGGGAACTCAGAGGAACTCACTTATCAATCATATTTAGCCCAATCATTATATTCACCCATTACATTATATAGCGGAATTACAACAATGCCGGATGCAATATGGCCAGTCAGCATTGTGGCTTAAAAAACACAAAACAGAAGATGAACTTCCTGTAAAGGTCAATGTTAAGGTTTCTATCACGGCATCATACATGGAAACCTCACCCCGTATTGGTGGGAACTGTTCACTGGTAGCTGTTCACATAGGTAAAAAATCTATTTCCAGTAGACTATAATAATATACAGGAAATAACTTCCTCAATGTTTCACACTGGGTTAGAGATTCTCACAGTCTTAAAAAAGTCACGAAACTGGACTTCCCTTACTTTAAGTTTGGGGAAAAAATACATAAAAATAAATATTCTGGTTCCACAATAATTAAGTGGTGTCCCAGTACGGGATGATGTGGCCCTGTACTTTCTTTCTGCCCTGTCAGGCAAAGTCCCTGCATGTCCACAGGGTCCCCCTTATAGTATCACCATAATGTATATATGTTTGTATTATAAAAGTGTACTGTTTCTTTAATGTTTGTACCACATGGTTGTTACCCAGAGGGCTCCAGTGACCAGGTGAATACCCAAGTGACCTATGGGCTCCTTGCAGAGCCCCCCTATATAACCAGGGGAGGGGCTGCAATCTCTCACTTAGCACATTGCTACTTCTGCTGAGGTCAAGTCCAGTCAAGTTGTTCCAGTGCCTGTGTCCAGAGCATTGGAGGCCTCGAGCCTAAAGTCCTGAAGCCACAAGTCATCAGTAAGTCAAGTCATCTTATTGTCAGTCACCATCTCTGTCAAGTCAAGTTCATCTGTAGTCACCGTGGCCTGCACTAAAGTCAGTCTAACTACTGCAAGTCCCAGCAAGCCTGCGAGGTCTCCCTGTGTCACTGGTCACCTCTCTGGGATATTTGGCTGTACTGCAAAGACTATATAACCAATCTTGCCTCAGTAAAGCTGCCATCATCCTTAATCTGGCATTGGTGTCTTCATGGCCCCTGCCTAACCCAGGATCAGCGGTATTACCTTCGGGTGGTTAAGGCTAAACCACACCCTGGTGTCACTCGGGCCATATCATCTGCCCTGTATCTACCCTGCATCACACCCCGCTACCACAATTACATGGCTATATATCAGAAAATTACTTACAGCAGAGCAATATATGAAGAACTGTGAGGCTGGGATCAGTATTTTTAGCAAAACCAATAGTGCAACTAATACAGATAAAAATATAATAGAAAGATTTGCACCCCTTTCTCTGTTTTGGCCCAACTTCTGGTTTTGGCTATATAAAGCGTGACAAAAATACTGTGTGTGAACTCAGGACACAGAAAGATTGTTTTTCTTTTTCTGGTTCTGCAGTTAGCTAGGCAGAAACAGGAAATCTTTGGATTCTTCCATAGAAAATTGAGATGTCATCTACAGGAGACATACAGTGAAACCTCTTCAAATGGGTATTTGCGACTGTCCTAGATGGGAATACCCCTTTGAAGAGTTTTCACTGTATGTCTCCTGTAGACAACATTGCAGTTTACTATGGAAGAACCCAAACATTTCCTGCTTCTGCCTAGCTCACTACAGAACCAGAAAATGGCCCATTTATGGAATACCAGAAAAGGTCCCATTCAAGGTATTTATGTCATAAATGGGTCCGGTCCAGAACATCTTATCCCCTCTGCCCAGCACCCCGGCTCACTCCATGCACGGAGCTCACTCTGACACGCCTTTCCATGTATCCCTATGGGAGAGCCGGAGATACATGAACGCTGTATCTACAGCTCTCCAGAAGAGATAAATGGAAAGGTGCATCGGCCAGTACTTTTGTGGTGGCCCTTCTGTACACTATTGGTCCTATCAGGTGGATTCAGTCCCAGTCACCTGGCCCCCACACTCCTCAGAACTCTTTTTGCCCATAAAGAGTTAATGTATTGCATTAATGTGTTAATAAGTGTTTGTATCTTTAAATCCTGTTGTTAAGCCCTATGTAACCAAAGAAGGTGTAAGTGACCAGGTGACTTGTTGGTGACGTATGGGACCCCTTCAAATTGCTCCCTTACATAGCAGAGAGAAGCTAGCTTAGCGAGTTGAGTGCTGAGGGACAGTCAAGTGAAGAACTGACAGTGTCTGGTGTTCCTGAGGGAGACCGAGGCCTAACCACACAGCCACTATCCGTGGAACCCCCTACAGGTGAAAGTCAAAGCCTGGTAAGCATGAATACAGAGGAGAAGTCTAGTCAGCATAGTCAAGTCTAAAGTGAGTGTGGGTTGCATAATTGAGTCCAAGTCCACTACAAGTCCCAGCGAGCCAGCAAGCCTCCTGAAGTACACTGAGCATCTCCTTGGGCCTCAACTGAGCTGTAAAGACTTTAACATCTGTCTGCCTCAATAAAGTGCCGTTGTTCCGTAACCTTGCATCGGAGTGATTATTTGCCCCACGCCTGGCCCAGGAACCAGAGGCCATACCTCGGGTGGTGTAGAGGATAACCACGCCCTGGCATCACGAACACTAAGGGTTAATACCATCTGCCCTAAGGGTTATAACATTTGCCCTTTCCAACACCCTCTATCACGCTTTCACATACAAATGGAAGAACGGTCTTGTGGCTAGGGGATAAGATGTTCTGTACCTGCGTTCCCCTTTAAATGTTCCCTAGATGTGGGTCCCAGCTCTAGAACCCATGCCAATATTAAGTTCAGTTGCTACCCAGCCCCCTCAGGCCTGTCTGTTACCACCAGGGGTGGTCAGAAAGCCAAAAAGAGCTGAAGCAGGGGAGTTATGCAATTTGCTTAACTTCCATTGACGTTATTGAGGGTTGCGCAAATAGTGTAGTCCCCAAACTACACTGTTAATGTAATTTTTGAGAGTGGGAGAGGTGGGCCCCACATTTAGGAGACATTTAAGGCATTTCATGTGGATATGACATAAATTTCCCATACGGGAAGACAAATGAGGACCGCCCAACATTGCATTAAAAAGTTGTTTTCTAGGAAAGTGGTCTTTTCAAAGATGGTCAGTACGCATAATAAAGGGTTGACCACAAAATCTTTGACATGAAAACTAGTCTGAATAAGAGGGTGTTTTTTTCACCATACATGGGTCTATGGAAATGTATGTCTAGTATGCAACTATGCTTGGGGCAAAACATCTACTAGCTACCCTAGCCTTGTATCTAGATACCCTGATGAAGGCAGCGGCCTGTTGGCTCAGTTTTTGCCAGCCAGCACCCAGGGCACATGCTCTGCTAGCCACCCATTCCATATCTTCAACCCTGAACAGTACAAGAAGATCCCTTAATAATGAGGCTGACTTAATATCATACAGTCTTTATATGCGTGGGCAGCACAACGTTCATGGCCTGACAGTCTCACATGCAGGAAACGATCTCCTGCACTCTGACAGTGACACATGACACATACATGAGAAGAGAGAGCGCTTTCTATCTGTCAGTGTCACATACAAATGGAAGATCAGTCATTACCTGCTACACCCCCTTCTGCGTGCAATTTGCCGAGGTGTCCCGGTTTAGACATTCTTATTTCTGTAGACAGAAAGTGAGAAGGTTAATCAGAATCAGGTGTACAGATTTAATAATATATACAGATATAGACCTATAATTGTATATACTGATATCGATAATATATGGTAATTGTGCATACTGACATTCTCCATCTGGATGCTGGGTAGGACCATCATGTTTGCTTTAAAACTTTTTGTATCGAAAATTCTTTGACAGGATCTAAACCCCTAACAGCACTGGTCTTAAAACTGCTGTTGGCTGTCTGGGCATGCTGGGTGTTGTAGTTTTGCAACATCTGGAGGTCCACAGTTTGGGGACCAGTGCCTCCCAGCATACCCTAGTATATTTCTACCAATATGGAATATGCACCATGGTGGATAAGTACACTAGTGGAAAAGTACACTGCAAAATATGGGGCAGAAATTGTTCTGTGTATTCTCACGCTTTTGACTGGATTCATTGTCAAAAAAAACACAGTGTAATCCTGTCCTGAATCTGGTAAGGAGGTAATTCCCCAGGTTTTCTTCGCACCCTGTTAGCCCTTGGACAGCCTGTGCCTGCTGCTCTATTGGTTTCCATTCTGACAGGCCTTCAGAGATATTACCTTCTATTTTTATTTATCCCACTAACAAAATGTTTTCCCTAGCCATAGAACAGAAGATCAGTGTATGACAGCTGGGGGTCCACCCTCACAGACCCCCAGCAACCTTGATAACAGGGGCCCCAGGTATCCCATCTAAATGGAGTGGGGGGTCACACTTTCACTCTGCTGGATAGCTGAGCACAGCATTTGGATGGGAGACTTGGAACCCTGTTCTCCAGATCGCTGTGGTGTCAAGCAGTTGGACTCCCAGCGATTATATACTTAGCCCCTATCCTTTGGATGGATAAATGTTGGTGGAACAACCTCTTTAGAGGTGTTGTCCGAGCAGTTACACCTATTTCTTATCCATACGATAGAGATAAGTGTATGTTCAGAATACATGTCCTGAGCAGTCTCTGGATCAGGATCCTGAGTCTCCCACTGGGATGGATCAATGGTCTCACGTGCACACTACCTCTGCCGGAAAAACTCGGCAGCTCCCATAGACAATGAATGGAGCGGCAGTGAGCCCACGTGAATACCACTCCATTCCAAAGGGAGACTTAAGACTCTAGGGGGTATTTATCAATAATGGTCTTGGCTAGATAATTTTTGTTGTTTGTCTAGATGCGTTTTTTTGGCGGTGCTGCTTGAAAATTTATTATATATTGTTGCAGTGACCATAATAAATTTGGCACAGATCTGCACGCAGATCATTTTCTACCGCCGCTTTCAGATCATGTCTACCCTTATTCAGAGGAGCTTGTTTGTCTATGTGTTTGGCTTTATTTGTTTTAGTTTTAATTTTAAAGGGGTACTCCGCTGCTCAACGTTTGGAACAAAATGTTCCGAACGCTTAGAGGCGGCGTGGGAACTCGTGACATCATAGCTCCACCCCATCATGACATCATGCCCCGCCCCCCTCAATGCAAGTCTATGGGAGGGGGCATGACGGCTGTCACGCCCCCTCCCATAGACTTGCATTGAGGGGGTGGAGGCGTGACATAATGAGGGGTGGGGCTATGACATCACAAGCTTCCGGCGCTGGCCCTAAGCGTTCGGAACATTTTGTTCAAAACGCTGAGCAGCGGAGTGCCCCTTTAAGGCAAACTAATGTCTAAAAGAAGGTCTGCAAAGAGAGTCTCCCTCACATTCGAACAGTGGTTTACCTTGCCGCAGGCCAGGAAAAAAAAAACTTTATTGTTCAAGAGACGGAGGTTTTAGTTGAACAGGTATTTTTTTTTCTTTTACCTTTTTTTTTTTTTAATTATGTTATCATCACTTTGTCAGACATTTTTTAAACTTGGGCACATGAAATTGTGAGATGCTGGCCATTGCTAACAATCTCATTGTTTCTTATGTCTTTACCATTCCTTTTTTGTACCTTAAAAAATATATCTGATTGTTTCATATGGACAACTGTTTTACTTTTCCTTTGGCCGTTTTTTTAAATTATTAACCTATGTCTTTAAACCTTCTTATTCTCTACCTTATTCTCTCTCTCTTGCTCCCTTCCTTTCTCCCTCTCTTTCACTCTGGCTGATGATTTATTTATTTAATTTTTTTTGCAAACAGACAGGAGTAGTAATCTTTTTTAGATGTTTTGCGGCTTTTTTGTTGCGGCAAAATTTGCGCAAAAATATAAAACACGCAGATAATAAATTTGTGACCATTGCATCCGTCACTTCAAAAAATGGCCTAGCAACACCAAAAGGTAAAAATGACGGATTTTTGAACTTTGAAAAAAACCAAAAACCCCCTCCCCCCCCGCAATTAGCGCAAAAATAAATGAAATTTGCAAATGTAGACCCAAAAAAAAGCAATAGAACACAATAATAAATAAAACCCTCAGTTCGTACGATAGTGGGTGGTAAGGGGGTCAGAATTAATGGTCGGACAACCCTTTCAATTCATCAAAAACATTGGAGCAGATTTATCAAAATGTCTTATTGGCCCATAGCAGCCAATCACAGCTCAGCTTCCTTTTCTCACATTGCGCTGGTGAAATTAAAGCTGAGCTGGGATTGGTTGTCTAATATATTTTTTGCTTTCCAGTTTTCACTTTCTCCTTAACTTTCTTTACAAAGTAGGATACAAAAAGATTGCTTCACAAGCATCAAATGCACAGGAAAAAAGGGAAACGAAAAATAGATCCTGTAATAATATTCATACATCGTGCACTGCTCCATATCCATCCTATCATCATTGTTTCAGTATTGTTTTTCTTTTGCTGCTATTTTATGTTCTTTAAGAAAGCAAAAAAAAAAAACAAACACAAACAAACAATAATCTAGGAAATATATAGAAGACACACAAATGCTGACAGCCCTGAAATGTGTATAAAAGAGTGATAAAAGAATGATGCCTTTTCCAATAGTCCCTCATATTTTTGCCGTTACCTCCTGGTTGGTGCCTTTAGACATTACTTATACATCCCCCATGAGTACAAGCGGAGGTTGTGGGGATTACTGATTCAGTCAAGGAGGCTGATGGGGGGGACTCTCACTTCTGCTTCTAGTTTCCCTGCTAGCAGCCAATTTACCGAAAAAATAAACTAAAAATATACTTGACACTTAAGAAATACCACAGTGTTCTATGCAGAGCTCACATACACATAGCTGTATATTCTTCACTGTTCATTAATATGGCCATTATTACATTAATTGAGAGGAACAGTGGGACAGCTGTAGTGCCGATGTAGACCAAGAAAGCAGTAAATAAGACCAATAGCTATAGTTACTCAATAAACGTCTCAGTTAAGTCCTGAAGACCATACTATAGTCCAGATCTGCACTCATAATTTTGTAGACTTTATAAATATCTCAGCAATTCTTTTCTGGGTCAAATGTCCACATAAAGACTGCTCCAGGGATCTGCATTCTTTGAAGTGTAAAGATTACAACAGGCAAAGTACAGTAGATGGATATAGGAAAACCTGATACCCATGTCCTGCATTATAGGAGCACAGGTGTTAGATATGCTTTTGATAGGCATTGATCAATGCCTCAGGCAGGTTGTACTAGCAAATCTGCCACGGCAGCGACTGAGGCCTAGAGAAAGCCCTGGGCTGCCATGACAACATTTTAAAACTTGCAGTTGCATTGCAGGGGTACTGATCAGATCCCTGAACCACCAACGACGCACTGTATAACATTACAGTTAAATGTCTGGCATCGGACGGATGTCTAATGCTATTCACTTATGGCGGGTGTCAGCTGCAGATAGCTAAAATTTGACATGTATTGAGCAGACTCAGCTCCTGAGCCTGTGCCACACATGTACACCCGACCCTTTATGTAACTGTACATTATGGGTCGGGAAAGTGTTGAAGATGTTCCCTACGGTAATAAAATTCATAGCATAGCCTAATCCCAACGATAAGCCAATTGAAGGTACTGCAATACTTAGAAGAACATCTGTACATTTAATAGTGGTTGTGCATGGTATTACAGTTTACTTCCATTTATGTGAATTGGGCTGAACTGTAATACCATATAATGCTACTACCAAAGGTATATAGCTGCGTCTGGTACAAAAAAAGCTGATTGGCAGAAGCGCCGCGAACAAGCCATGAGTTTTGTAATTCCATAGACCCCCATCAGATCACTTAAATGGACACTGTCAGATTCAAAAACTTTTTATATGTTGTACATGTTGGCAAAACATTAACCTTTCTAATATACTTCATCAGAACATTTTATTTCCTTTCATAGAAATCACCACTAGGGGTCCCCATACCATCCAGAACATAATCCTGTCTGGTTGCAGTATTATCTTTGTCCAAGCTGAAACACAGGCAGGGACAAAGTCCAGGAAGTGAAGGCGGGACTAGCACTCCTCTGTGCTCACTCCTGTCCTATCGGACTGCAGCATGAATACAGAGAGGAGGGGGTTACAGAGCAGCCTGCAGTGATTGGATGAAGAGACCCAGCACTCAGGGAGGAAGATGAGTCATGCAGAGTGAGGACACGCCCCCTCCAAAGCACAGAACGACAAACCAAGTGAGCAACAGAAAGAAGGTATTTGTCAAAGAAATATAGGGACTAGACACATAACAATTATATGTATGATCAGAATCAAGCACTGAGTAAAAATGGGGTTTGTGGGTTATGACAGGTACACTTAAATTTGGCAATGCATTAGGTTTTTCACGGTTTCTCTATAAAGCTTGTTGTATTAGATGACAATGACAAAGTTAAAATTACAAATCTCCAATTGATCTCTGTGGCCTACTCTAGTCTTCTACTGATGGGGTGCTGAGCTGTTGCTTGGTATTCACTACTTTTCACAACAGCACCAAACAGTGACCGAAAAAATCAAAAACATCAGATTATCACCTTTCGACAGATATCAGACATTAGTCAGCAGCTGTTACAATGTTTGTGTGTCAAAAAAGTTCCAATAGCTAACATTAAATAGTCAAAATTGGCCTTATCTTCAGTATACGGACAGCTTTAGGCTGTGATCACGTTGCGATTTTTACACGGTCTTCGTTTGAACACATCTTGAAAGCAAACTATCAAGAAACTTGACATTTAGCGTGAAGTGAGTTCACTGTAACTTGCATTTGCAGCACATTTTACTAGCAGTTGTGCAACTGATATATGTATATCACGTGTAAAATACATTAGTTTTTACAATGTTTGAACCCAGTTTATGGGATTTATAGATATAGCCTAATCTTGTAAATTCAAAAAGACTCATCCAAACTCATACATACTGATGGATAGAAAAGAAAGGAGAGAGCAGTGCTCCGTAGTGTGATACTGAGGGATAAAACCAGTGGGCACAAATATGGTGCTGCTTACCGGAGATGGTTGGGCAAAAACAAGCACAACTTTGGACAGAGTATGAAGTAAATGGCTACAGTCTTCCCACTCGAACGCAACGATATGTCAAACTTCCTCCCAGTATAGTGGGATAATCAGGCGCTGCATGCAGCGCCTGATTATCCCACTATACTGGGAGGAAGTTTCTGACATACTGACGGCAACATTTCTTTTTGCATTAGGTTGTATGTCATAGAAATATATTTGTTCCCATTGAAGTTAGATGTGCTACCTGAACATCTTATTAGGAAATTTTGGAGAGCGCATATATTTCAGATTGAGACTAGGATATTGAATATGAGTTGGTAGAGCAAGTCAGCATATTCTGGGTTAGAAATAGCATATATAACTCTATACTTTAGAACTCTGCACTCCAGTACAATAAAGCTAACCAAACTTATCCCAGTATTCCAACACCATTTCTTACTACCAATAATAAACTAATAGGTTAGATCAGTGGCCCCCTAACTGTGGACCTCCAGATGTTACAAAACTACAACTACATCCCATAGAGATATCCCATAGAGATACATGGAGGGGGCGTGTCTGCCGTGGCGTTCTGCTGGGGATGACATGACTGTTTTCTGCAGACTGCCATGGCCACTTACAGGAGATCGTTGGGGGGCCCCAGCGGTCGGACCCCCTGCGCCATCGTTAACTTATGCCCTATCCTTTGGATAGGAGATAAGTTATATTGAACTACAGTTCTCCTTTAACAACCTACACCAGAGGTCTCAAAACAATGGACCTTCAGGTGTTACAGAACTACAACTCCCAGCATGCCCTGACAACCTAGACCAGTGGTCTCCAAACTGTGGACCTTTAGATGTTGAAGAACAACAATTCTCAGCATGCCCTGACAACCTAGACCAGTGGTCCCCAAACGGTGGTCCTCCAGATGTTGCAAAGCTACAGTTGTTGCAAAACTACAACTCTCAGCATGTCCTGTCAACCTAGACAAGTGGTCGTCAAACTGAGGACCTCCAGATGTTGTAAAACTACAACTCTCAGCATGTCCTGACAACCTAGACCAGTGGTGTCCAAACTGTGGCCTTCCAGCTGTTGCAACCGTAGGCTGTTCGGGCATGTATTCTTGCAACAGCTGGATGGCCACAGTTTGGACACCATTTACCTAGACCAATGGTGTTCAAACCGTGGACTCCCAGCATACCTTGACAACCTAGACCAGTGGTCTCCAAACTGTGAACCCCCAGATGTTGCACAGTTTGGAGACCACTGGGTTAAATTTCTTAATATATATATATATATATATATATACCATATATATAATATATATAAAATAATTTCTTAAAAATATATATAAATATATAAATCTATGTGACATAGTACTGTAAGCTCCAGCACTGATGTCAGTAACCGTGACAATCTTTGTACGACATTATGGTATATGTTGCTGCAGAAAAATTATTCAAACATAAGGTATTGTTGTCCGGACCATAATGTGTCATGAAATCACTAATGTTATTGCTGGATGCTACAACAGGAGCCTCATACATGAAGCCTGTGCGTAGTTTCACAGTCTCACACATCAATACGACACTGAATAAGACAATATAGTATTCAACATATACACGGTTGTAAAACCTCCCACGAAGCGCTCAGACTGCTCAGTTATGGTGCCAAGCTGTCAGGTTATATACTTTTCACCTTATACCGTGACAGTATTGTGATCCCCCTCACTCACTTTCATCTCGTACTACTCATTGCGACACTCTCACTCCGTCTCTTTAAAAATTTGGAGTAAAGTTATATTAAGCATTCGGCAGAAGCGCCGCCATCCACCTCTCCATTACCTACCAT
Organism: Hyla sarda; assembly: GCF_029499605.1. Classification (NCBI taxonomy): domain Eukaryota; kingdom Metazoa; phylum Chordata; class Amphibia; order Anura; family Hylidae; genus Hyla; species Hyla sarda. The sequence continues at coordinate 16,679,492 of NC_079198.1, read as the reverse complement.
TACTCCATAATCTTGAGTTTCTGCAAGATCTATCAGTGCAAAAAGAGCATCAATTAGCTGTGCATGCTGGGGCTACTAGTTCTGCAACAAGTCACCTATACCCTGATGCAAATAACGCATTATCTATTTTCTTTCCCAGCATCCCCAATATTTTCCAGATGGAACCTTCTGTATAATCCACGTACTGTACACCGGTACCCGTGCTAACTTTACGATACTCCTCTCACCTGTTGCCCAATGATTAGAGATCACCATGATGGGAAGTGGAAGCTGCAAGCAGCAGAGATCTCAGAAGATATAAGAAAGTAATGAAGCAGAGACAGCTTGTAGGAACTAACCCTCCCACACTCACTGTTAACCCTGATTCTTCTACACTTAAACTGTATTTAACCAATGAGTGGCCTGGCTTTAGTGACTCTTAAAGGGGTATTCCAGGAAAAAACTTTTTTTTTATATATCAACTGTCTCCAGAAAGTTAAACAGATTTGCAAATTACTTCTCTTAAATTTTTTTTTAATCCTTTCAGTACTTATGAGCTTCTGAAGTTAAGGTTGTTCTTTTCTGTCTAAATCCTCTCTGATGACACCTGTCTCGGGAAACGCCCAGTTTAGAAGCAAATGCCCATAGCAAACCTCTTCTAAACTGGGCGTTTCCCGAGACAGGTGTCTTCAGAGAGGATTTAGACAGAAAAGAACAACCTTAACTTCAGAAGCTCATAAGTACTGAAAGGATTAAGATTTTTTAATAGAAGTAATTTACAAATCTGTTTAACTTTCTGGAACTTTTTTCCTGGAATACACCTTTAAATTCGTGCCTCAACTTGTGCGTTCATCCCCAACAGCTGTGGTCTCCAACCTGCGGACCTCCAAATGTTGCAAAACTACAACTCCCAGCATGCCCGGACAGCCTTTGGCTGTCCGGGCACGCTGGGAGTTGTAGTTTTGCAACATCTGGAGGTCCGCAGGTTGGAGACCATTGCCCTACAGTGTGTTATGTCACTATTATATCTACAATAGACATTATAAGCCTGTACTATAGAACGTAGTATAGAACGTGTCTCCATATTGGCTGTTGCAAAACTACAACTTCGAGCATGCCCGGTATTTTAGGATTTATCCAAGGAAATATATATATATATGTGTGTGTGTATATATATATATATATATATATATATATATATATATACTGATATATATATATATACTGTATATATATATATACACACACATACACACTTTTTCTTTTTTAATGGGATAGTGTAAAAATAAAAAAAAGATGGTACTCACCTAGCTTGATCCCCTACTCTGACGCTGCCAAGGCCCGCTCATCACAGCTTCTTCTTCCTGGTTTCTATAATACATTGTCCCAACAGGAACAGGCTCAGTCAGTGAGCAGTTCTTGCAGCGATAATGCATCACTGGGACCAGAAAGAAGCAGTGATGAGCGCAAACTGGGAGCTGCAGCTAAGGGTAAGTAGATCAGGGTAAGTGAGTATCTCTTCTTTTTATTTTTATACCATTAATTTTCTATTTTTATATAAATATTTCCAGACAACCCTTTTATTAAAAAAAAGTGTCCAAACCTATATGTATATGAAAAAACACAAAAAAACAACAAAAAAAGAGGTGCGCTCCTAGTGTAGACAATCGTGGTAGTGTGCTTCAATGTGCGCAAAATTAGGAGGCTTACCGGAACGTGTTGTGCTAAGAGCACAACACCTCAGCAGGCATCAAAACTCGCAGGATGAAATGGAGGTCAGCAGCCCTGGTTTCCTTTCCAGGTTCCTCTCGGTAACTGGATGGGTAGCAGAAAGTAATGGATATGATCCAGGAAGACAGGAATTACCATGTGGCGCTTCTCCTCCTAGGACAGATGTAGGCACTAGTGCCTACATCTGTCCTAGGAGGAGAAGCGCCACATGGTAATTCCTGTTTTCCTGGATCATATCCATTACTTTCTGCAAACCTATATGTAGAGCATAATAATATTGTACAAACTTACTGGATATTTGCATTGAACTGGAAGGTATAATGAAGGTGTAGATATTGTAGTTGCCCCATGTCCCAGGTGCCTGTGGACCATTAGAAGGCAGGGAAGTTATGAATGGTAAGTAATATTTGGGGGGAGCTAGTACAGATTTTACAATGGAATTCCCAGGCACTTCTCTGGGGAGTTGTAATAAAACGGGCAGATCTCCATAACAAGCCTAATAACCGCGTTCATTTCCTAGCGTCCATGTATGCATCTCCTTTTCACACTTTTTCTTTCTATAACAAGTCTAATAATCAGGCTGAATGGATCCGGCATCATTATTTCCTGCTCGAGCATTCACAGTGTTAAGCCGACATTTCCCTAGAGCCCGGTACTAACTTGTTCACTAATAGATGCGTTGCATAATTTATAGCATTCCTATACATTTATGCATAGCCCTGCCACTGTATTGTAATTTCTATGATTGATCAACTGTGATATGCCTAAAGGATTAACCAGAATGCTGTCAATTTATCCTCTATACATACAGTAATTCCCAAGATTATGCACCCCCCCCCCCCCCCCCCTCCGCAGAGGTTTACACTAGTTATAGTCTTAATACACACAACGACATGACCACAGGCCTAGAAAACACAGTGTAACATTCAGGTTATTTATGACACCACCGCTGCAATCCTTTGCCTTGGTAAGGTCTCAGCATGGATTACATTGCGCATTAATGGACGCATGATACATGATGACTTCTGCCTTTGTAGAAATATTATATTTCCGTGAGCTTATTACACTACAGGCGTTAGATATGTGTTCGGTTATAAGAAGCAAGCAGGGCGTTACATGGCTGATTGGTTTGACTATATGGCGGAGCTGGTGTGTTCGTTGGAGCGTGGGACAGTCCCTTAAACCACATCCTGCAATAACAGAGTGACTTGGAGCGGCAGAGAATGACGCGATGATACAGCGAGCACCTGTAACTCCACACACAGCGACACTACACGCAAGCTTTACAGTGATACAGAAAGAAGAACTATAGTAACATAGTTCATGAGGTTGAAAATAAAAACAAACAAACCATCAAATTCAATCTATATCCTTACTGTGTTGATGCAAATTGCCCCATAAGGGTGTATTCACATGTACAGTATCCTGAGCATATTTGATGTTAATCTGCAGATTTTAAGCTGCAGATTTTATGCTGCAGAGTTCAATGTAAACTTAATGACTGAACACAGCTTCAAATCCTGCGCAACAAATACTGTATGCACAGGATACTGTACGTGTAAATAGACTCTTAGGGTCGGGTCACACAGCGGATTTGCAGAGTATTTAATGCTGCGGATGGGCTGCTGGCAGTCACAGAGCTACGGCAGAGGGAGCTCCCTGTTCCCTGTAGCTCTGTGTGTCCGCTCATATTGGCGGATTTCCCACCAGAAGTCATGAGTTGACTCAGAGCTGACACAGAGCTATCCAGCCGCAGCAGGAAGCTCGCTCTGCAGTTGCTCTGACTTCCGGGAACGCATCTGCAGCGTCAAATATGCTGCGGATGCGCTGTGTTTGACCCTATCCTTACAGAGTCAAATTTCTTTCCATCTTTGAATGTTTCGAAAGTATTGACACTAGAGATGAGCGAACTTACAGTAAATTCGATTCGTCACGAACTTCTTGGCTCGGCAGTTGATGACTTTTTGCATAAATTAGTTCAGCTTTCATTTGCTCCGGTGGGCTGGAAAAGGTGGATACAGTCCTAGGAGACTCTTTCCTAGGACTGTATCCACCTTTTCCAGCCCACGGGAGCACCTGAAGGCTGAACTAATTTACGCAGGAAAAGTCATCAACTGCCGAGCCGTGAAGTTTGTGACGAATCGAATTTACTGTAAGTTCGCTCATCTCTAATTGACACCATCTGTCACTGAATTATGCAGAGGCATTCAAAGAAAGGGGTACAATGACATAATTGGGTGAAGCCTCCTGTTGGTACCGGGTCATACAAACCCAAGGAATGATGCTCCAGATTTGTT